>NW_003852400.1:18065329-18102561 GCF_000181295.1 Otolemur garnettii
AGCTTGAGGCTCTGTCTCAAAAAAAAAAAAAAAAAAACTTTCATAGTGACCCACATACTATTGCACTGGAAGTTAAGTTTCAGCATGAATTTTGCAAGAACACAGACATTCAAACCATACCACCAAAGCATGTCAAAACACAACTAAGAACATGTCATAAGTATAATTTTGTATACTGTTTTTCAATTAATATTATCGCAAATATTTTCCCATGTCATCAACATGCATTTGTAAAGAATATTAGAGGACAAAGCTAGTAACAGTACGTTATTTGTGTATGATTATTGTGATACACAGACACATACAATAGTATACTGAATGCAAAATTTCTATAAATCAATGATTTGAGATCAGCCTGGGAAACATAGACCTCATCTATAAGAAAATTTTTTTAATTAGCTGGATGTAGTAGCATGTGCCTCTAGTCCCAGCTACCTGGGAGGCTGAGACAAGAGGGTTACTTGAGCCCCAAAGTTTGAGGTTACAGTGAATTATGATTGTACCACTGAACTTAAACATGGGCAACATTTTTTTAAAAAAAAAAAAGCAATAATAGAAAAACAAGCAAGGGATATTAACTGCCACCTCACAGAAGAGTAAAGCCTATATCCAGTAAACATGAAAAAAGATGCTAACTTCAAGGGAATGATATATTGTTTTCCCCAGTTAAAGCTAAACAAAGATTAAAGTACTTGGTAAAATACGGTTTTAGCAAGTTTTTTTCTCATAGGTAAAATACCTAATGTTTATTGGTTATATATTTGATAGAGGTGCATATAGTTATCAATAACTGAATTCATATTTTTTGAGGTAAAAAGTATATTCTATGTAAATTCTGTCCCAAGTGGTGGACTGAAAAACATGTGAAATTTTTATAAACACTTTCATGTTCTGCCTTAACTTAAAAGTGGGTATCCCATCAAATGTGTTTGAGCTCAAGTGCCACCCTCTGCTGCTGCTGGACTTGTAAGAGAAAGCTGGTAGCATGCTGCCTGGCTTGCCAAATGGTGGGATCAGACAGCCTGTCTTTTTAACATTCCAAGGGGATTTTGGAATTGATTCATAGCTTTTAACCACCAGTTTCCTTATGTGTACAATGTAGATATGAATTCTTCCATGTTTGGGCATTCCCAAAACTTCAGGTATCTTGTGCCTGTAAAGCGAGGTTTTAAGAAAATGAACACTTTGCATATTTTTGACCAGAATATAAACTGCTATAATCGCCATAAAAAAGAACACTGGCATAATCTTTTTAATATTAAAGTGAGCTAGAAATTCCAGTCTTGGTGTCCACCTTCAAAGTCAGTGAGAAAAAATAATATTGTTGTGACTGATCTTTCTGAAGTGTCTACTGCTACATTAAAAATATGTAGAACCTACAGCTAACTGATAACAAATGTAACTTTTTTTTGAGATGAATAAGTTAAAACTTTTAAAATTGTTAAATATTTATGGTAAAAAGTGATATATGGACATTGAACTTAGAATTTGTAAAATGTTAAATATGTATGGTGAAATTTCTTCAGCAATTTTTAAATGATATAAATAACAAAACTTTTGAACCAGAAGAGAATAAAAACTGAGAAAAACAGATTGACAAAAATGGAATTAATTGGAAAAGGAGTAAGAGAGAAAAAAGCAGAGAAAAAAGTGACAAAAAACACAATTAAGATGGAAGAATTGAGTCAACAAGAACAATAAATAGTCTGAACTTGTGAACTGAAGTAGGGAAAATGTGATTGGATTTCAAATTCTACTAATTCTATTACCAAAGGTACACACAAAAAACAAGGATGGGGAAACATGAAAAAGAATGAAAATAAATATGCTGAGCAAAGGTTAACTGTTTTTTAAACTGAAATAGGTATATTAAATACAAAAAGTATGATAAAGGAGAAGGAATACTACATAATGATAAGAGACTCAATTCAGAAGCAGACACAAATATTCTAAATTTAGATTTACCTAACAACATAGCCATAAAATACATAAATAAAAAACTGACAGAAGTATCACAAATATCAAAAATTATTATCATTCAAACTCTGTTGCCTGACCACAACACAGAAGTTTTAACAGGAGGGATGAGGAAAGAAGGCCAACTGGAGCCAGCTTTCCACAGAGTGTCCTATCTTGAAAGAGAGTTAAAGGACAGAAGTTTAGCAAGTAAGCTGATGGTTTGGAGCTGAGTCAAGAGAGAAGGTTGAAGAGCACACATCACCCCTGCTAAGGTGAGCTGCAACCCCAAGGATACAAACAATAGGTACAAAATCCTTCGCCAAGCGGACAGGAGTCCCTTACCCCATGAGAACAGCTATCAGTATACTTTCTACAAACAAGTGAGCAGAGTTCAGATCTCCTCCTGTTTTATCCCATGAGGGAGACTCTCTAAAAACCAGAACTCCTTCCTCAGAGAGGGCCACTAGTGTGCCATGGCACTCTCTTGCCAGGCATAAAACTGAACATAGACTCTACCCACAGTTCTGAACTCCCAGCACTCCCTTCCATTCTCACCCTGAGGTCTGGAAGCCTGTCCCCAATGGAAGAATGCAGGCTCTTGGGCATTTTCTTGAGAGATGTGGACAGGGCTTGGGCTGTTGTAGGTCTGTGCTGGTTCTGCAGCATGGGTAAGGAGCAGGGACTGTGGAGCGAGGGAGCCATACTGGAAAGGGAGAAGTGGTGCCCCACAGCACAGTGCAGCAGCAGCAGTGGTAGGAAAAATAGGGCTCACACCCCTGGGGATATTTTGAAGAGACACTTCCCCCTTGCCTAGCAACCAGAGGGAGCTGGGCCTCTACTCCAGTGACAGCCACTGGTGGAACAGACCTGGTATAAAAACGCAGGGCCTGTGAGCAAAGGGTATGCCTGAGGTGGTACCTGCCTGGGCAGGGTGCAGCAGGAACAGAGAATAGAATCTGCATGCACGCAGGTACTCCCAGGGCAGGGCTGAGTCAGAATTGCTGCTTTTGTGAGTCTGAGATGCACCTGGCCCCCAGGGGAACATAGCTGGGGACAAAAGCAGGCATGGCAGCAGCACCAGCCCAGGGAGGGACAGGAACTGAGAGGTGTTTGTGAGCTTTAACCATGCCTGCCCCAACACAGAATGCAGCAGAGACTGAGATGCCAGTTCCATGAGAATTGGCACAGCAGCAGCAGCACAGGGTTGGGCTGAGTTGCAGTTTCTGTGAACTCAAACAGCGCCTAGCCCACAGGGGAATATAGACAGGACAGAAATGCAAATTCTGCGAGAATATAAGTAGCAACAACATCAATCTGGGACAGGGCTGGAACTGAGTGAAACTCTCCAGCTTCCATTAAGTACCCAGGTTGTCAGGTTTCAGCTCCCCCTGCTGGCTGGTGGCAGAGTGCGGTGGCCTGGCCAAGGAGACATAGTTCTCCTTGTGACTCAGGCAGGTGCAAACCCCTAGAGCATCTGCTCTTTGAAGGGAACTGAATCACAGCCCTGCGTGGTTACCAGTGACTGGGTGTGACAGAGGTGCAAGGTGGGGAAGGAGGCATCAACCCTCCCAGACTAATTCATTTGCTGGGTGGGTCCTTCTGACTCCATGGAGCACCAGAGTGAGTCATACTCGAGCTGCCAGCAGACCACTGCTATCTAGTTGCTGAAGACCTTTTGAACTCTCCTACTTGAGACTGGGTGCTGACTAGGATAATTGATTTGGAACTCTTGACCTGGGCCAATCACCAGAGGACCATCCAAGGTAGTACCCTGGTTGTGTTGTTGTGGGAAGATTTGATTTTCCTTTTCCAGTTGTTGCCTGTGGGGGGGCAGCGTGTCTGAGTTGCTGGTATTTCTCCACAGCTGAGACTTCAATCCAGAGTTACTAATTCACTAGGATTGGACAGAGACCAGATGAAAACAAGACAGAGCCACTTAACCCCACCACGCCAAGCAGGTCCCCAGTGTTTCAGGCCATAGTACTATACAGGTCCTTTAACCAGTCCCAGCTCTTCGGCAAAAGGCTGGTTAATCTCTACTCCAGGAGCCCCCAAACCAATTTCACCTTATCTGCTCATCTAGCCAAATGGTGAAAAATAATCATGGGGTGGAATCAATGGAAAAACTCTAGCAACATGAATAATCAGAGTAGATCAAGTCCCTCAAGGAACGACAAAGTGGACACACCAGAAGATCCCATTCATAAATGGCTGAGATGTCAGAAATCAAATTCAGAATTTGGATTGCAAATAAGATTAACAGAGCAGAGGTAAAGTTGGAATTAGAAATTCAAGGAGCATTTCAAAAGTTGTCTCAAGAATTCAATGAATTCAAAGAAAAAATCACCAAACATTTTGACATATTGAGGCAAGAATCTTTCTCAATGATTTGAGAAATATAGTAGTATCCCTCAGTAACAGAATGGAGTAGGCAGAAGAAAGGATTTCAAACATTGAAGACAAAGCTTTTGAATGCTCGCAAAGCTCAAAAGAGAAAGAGAAGTGGAGAGCAAAAACAAATCATTCTCTCAGAGAGCTCTGGGATAATTCAAAGAAAGGTAATATTTGCCTTATAAGAATTCCTAAAGGTGACAAGGTTGCTTTGAAAGGCCCAGATGCTCTACTGCAAGAGATAATAGAGTAGAACTTCCAAAAAATGTCAAGAGATTCTAAAATTCAAATAACAGACAGTTTCAGAACCCCAGCACAACTCAACCCAAATAAAGCACCTCCCAGACACATTATAATTAACCTTGCCAAAATTAATATGAAGGAGAAAATTCTGCAAGCAGCCAGACATAAGAAAACCATAACCTACAAGGGGAAGAATATTAGAATGACTGCAGACCTCTCTGCTGAAATCTTTTAGGCTAGAAGAGGGTGGTCATTGACTTTTAATCTCCTAAAACAAAATAACTTTCAACCCAGGATCCTGTATCCATCTAAACTGAGTTTCATTTATGATGGAAAAATTAAATACTTTAATGACATTCACATGATGGAGAAATTTGCCATAAATAAACCAGCTCTCCAGGATATTCTCAGACCTATCCTCCATAATGACCAGCACAATTCTCTACCACTAAAATAAATTCACTCAGAAACTTTTGATTAAATTCTAACTTCCACAGTAGCAAACGGATTAAAAATGTCCACTGGACTTTTGAAAAACTCAATACCCAAAATACTACCAGACTTATCAATATTCTCAATTAATGTGAATGGCTTAAATTGTCCTCTAAAAAGACACAGGTTGGCTGACTGGATACAAAAACTCAGGCCAGATATATCCTGCATACAAGAATCTCATCTTACTTTAAAAGATAAATATATTGACTCAGTGCCTGTGGCTCAAGTGGCTAAGGCGCCAGCCACATACACCTAAGGTGGGGGTTCGAATCCAGCCCAGGTCCACCAAACAACAATGAGGGCTGCAACCAAAAAATAGCCGGGCAGGTGCCTGTGGTACTTGGGAGGCGGAGACAGGAGACTCACTTGAGCCCAGGAGTTGGAGGTTGCTGTGAGCTTTGATGCCACAGCACTCTACCCAGAGGGACAGCTTGAGACTCTGTCTCCAAAAAAAAAGATAAATATAGACTCAGGGTGAAGGGATGGTCATCTATAATTCAGGCCAATGGAAATCAGGAAAAAGCAGATGTTGCAATTTTATTCAGATATTATAGGCTTTAAACCAACAAAAGTAAGGAAAGATAAGGATGGTCACTTCATATTTGTTAAGGGTAACACTCAACATGATGAAATTTCAATTATTAACATTTATGCACCCAACCAGAATTTGCCTCAATTTATAAGAGAGACTCTAAAAGACATGAGCAACTTGATTTCCTCCAGCACCATAATAGTTGAAGATTTTAACACCCCTTTGGCAGTGTTGGATAGATCCTCCAATAAGAAACTAAGCAAAGAAATTTTAGACTTAAACTTAACCATTCAACAATTGGATTTAACAGACATCTACAGAGAATTCCATCCTAACAAAACTGAATATAAATTCTTCTCATCAGCCCATGAAACATCCTCCAAAATAACTGAAGATGTTAACAAATGGAAAAATATACCATGCTCATGGCTGGGAAGAATCAACATTATTAAAATGTCCATACTACCCAAAGCAATATACAATTTTAATGCAATCCCTATTAAATCACCACTGTCATACTAAAGACCTCAAAAAAAAAATACTTTGTTTTATATGGAATCAGAAAAAACCTCAAATAGCCAAGACATTACTCAGAAATAAAAGCAAATCAGGAGGAATCATGCTACCAGACCTCAGATTATACTATAAATCAGTAGTGATCAAAACAACATGGTACTGGCACAAAAACAGAGAGTTAGAGGTATGGAACAGACTAGAGAACCAAGAGATGAACCCAGCTACTTATTGTCATTTGATCTTCGATAAGCCAATTAAAAACATTTAGTGGGGAAAAGACTCCCTATTTAACAAATGGTGCCGGGTGAACTGGTTGGAGACCCATAGAAGACTGAAACTAGACCCACACCTTTCACCATTAACTAAGATAGACTTTCACTGGATTAAGATTTAAACTTAAGACATGAAACTATAGAAATACTACAAGAAAGTTCAGGGAAAACACTTAAAGAAATCAGCCTGGGCAAATATTTTATGAGGAGAACCCCTTGGGCAATTGAAGCAACACCAAAAATACATTACTGGGATCTGATTTAAAAAAAAAAAGCTAAAAAGCTTCTACACAGCCAAGAACACAGGAAGTAAAAAAAGCAGACAGCCCTCAGAATGGTAGAAGATATTTACAGATTATGTCTCTGACAAAGGTTTAATTACCAGAATCCACAGAGCACTCAAACGCATTAGCAAGAAAAGAACAAGTGATCCCATCTCAGTGTGAGCAAGAGACTTGAAGAAAAACTTCTCTAAAGAAGACGGGCACATGGCCTACAGATGCATTAAGAAATGCTCATCATCCTTAATCATCTGAGAAATGCAAATCAAAACTACTTTGAGATACCATCTAACTCCAGTAAGATTATCCCACATCACAAAATCCCAAAACTATAGATGTTGGCATGGATGTGGAGAAAAGGGAACACTTCTACACTGCTGGTGGGAATGCAAACTAATATGTTCCCTTTGGAAAGATGTTTGGAGATCACTTAGGGATCTAAAAATAGACCTGCTGTTAGATCCTTCAATTCCTCTACTATGTATATATCCAGAAGACCAAAAATCACTTTATAACAAAGATATTTGTGCCAGAATGTTTATTGCAGCCCAATTCATAATTGCTAAATCATGGAAGAAGCCCAAGTGCCCATCGACCCATGAATGGATTAATATATTGTCATATATGTACACCATGGAATATTATGGAGTCTTAAAAAAGATGGACACTTTACCTCTTTCATGTTTACATGGATGGAGTTGGAATATATTCTTAGCAAAGTATCTCAAGAATGGAACAAAAAATATCCAGTGTACTCATCCCTACTATGAAACCAATTTATAAACACACACACTTTCATATGAAAGCTATAACCCAACTATAGCCCAAGAAGAAGGGTAAAGAGAAGAGAGAGGGGAGGGATGTGATGATGCCACTGTACTCTAGCCAATGGACAGACAGAGTGATACTCTGTCTCAAAACAAAACAAACAACAACAACAAAAATTGATAAATACCCACTATTCATGTTTTTTTTGTTAAAAAAAACCTTAGCAAAACTTAGAAGTAAATTTTCTTAATTTCATAAATGTTATCCACTAAAACCCTACAGCAAACATCTTCCTTATGGTGAAATATTAAATGAATTCTCTTTTAAATTAGGATCAAGAAAAAGAAAAGTTCATAGAGAACATTTTCATGTTGGGGTTCTACAATGGAAAAATAACAATTTATTACTTATACATTATATTTGTGTACAAATTATTTTGGAATAAGTAAAACACATTTGAGAATTATGTCTCAGAAAAAAAAAGAGAATTAAGTCTCAGTTTAGAATTTATAATATTTTGATACATCTACAAAGGGCATCCAGTCCTTACGTGGAACTTCTCTACATTCAGAAGCTCTCCATGCTTTGCTAACTAGGATTTAGAAATTCAGGATGTGAGAGATATATCAGTATTTCCTAATTTTAGAGTTTCCCTAGAATATGTAACCATCAGTAGCTGGTATCAACTGAGCAGAGAGGGATTTCTTCAGAAATTAAACACCATCTAATTTTCTGCAAAGTCATTATTCATGAATTAACAGTCTTTCCCTTTGTCCCTTATTCCCAGAACAAATATAGAAGTCTGATTATGTGTTGACAGTAATAAAGCTGAAATCTCTTAAAGAGATTGATAAATTAAAAGGCAAAAGCTCATATAGTTGCATAAACTCACAGTTTAATAAACTGTGAATCTTGTTAGAAGTTGAGAGATAACTCCATTAACTCACTATAATATGACACTCAGTCCTAAAATTTCTTGGGCATAATATGTCTCAAACCTTTTCCTCAAAAATTAACATTTGAAAATAACCACATGATTATAACAAGAGCTTTGTCCACCGATGGACTTAATTATTTCTTCCTTATTATGAGTTGAATGGCATGACAAAGCAGAGGCAAAGAGGCACACAATCAATGCGGAAGGTATGAAGTCAAAAAGGTCAGAGTTTCCACAGCTGGCAGCAGCTTTGCAGATACCCACATCATGATAGTGGAAATAACAAAGCCCAGCAAAGGTTAACACTGAAAGTGCCAGAAGGCCTGCCTTGGCAGCTTCCTGCAGTCTGTCCCCATGAACATAGTAACAACTTGTCCAAGGCCCCAGTGACTGTGGAGAGTAAGGGTTACAGCCAAGGAGTAGTCCATCACAGAATAAGGATTCAAATAAGCAGCTGGAAGCAGGCCCAGGAGCAAAATACCGACAACCCTCTCACTAGTCCAGTGTAGAGATGCAGCCTTGAAAGCAGAGTGGTGGCTCAGTGACAGGTGTATATGTTCTTTAAAAATACATATATGTGAGAAAATAATTTTAATAGTAAGGAAGTAATTATTAACACACAGTTCAGGGGAGTGATGAGACTTGGGTGTATAAAGGAAATGGAATCTGGAAAGAATTCATAAAGAGCTATCCACAGTGATTTCATTAGTCTTCTTTTTATGGGTATGGTTTCCAAAATATTGATGTTAGGTATATTATTTTATATTACCAAATAATGCACAGAAAAATGTCTAGGCCAAAGACAAAAATAGCATTCTTCAAAGAAAGCCAAAACAGGGTGACTGATTATATTGATATAAGATGAAGATAAAACAAAGAAGAATGAATGTTTTCAGCATACTTGCTTATGGGGTGATACTGACAAATATGAAAAATGGAAAGGGACCCAGTTAGTGGGAGGATTAATTTGATTTAGGACATACTGCATTAGAGTTGGTCCTGGATTTCCTGTAACTTTTTTTTTTTTTTTTGAGATGGAGTCTTACTCTGTTGCCCCAGGCTAGAGTGCTCCAGGCTAGAGTGCTATAGCACTCTAGCATAGCTCACAGCAACCTCAAACTGTTAGGCTCAAATGATCGTCTTGCCTCAGCCTCTGACACATGCCACAATGACTGACTAAATTTTCTCTATTTTTAGTAGAGATGGAATCTCATTCTTGGTCAGACTGGTCTCAAACTCCTGAGCTCAAAGGATCCTCCCAGAGTGCTAGGATTATAGCATAAGCCACCTGGCCCAGCCTAGAATATCTAAAATTTATCTAGAAATATAGCTAGTTTGAGAGGCCTCTGTTTTAATAGAAAAGTAGTAGTGCCATTGATACTGGACTTTTGATTTTGGATTTCCAGGCTCTTGATCTCAACAATTCAATGAATGAATTGATGGACCACAGGATGGACAGTAAGTTAGGTTTTATTTACAGAGGTATTATTATAACTCTTACAAAGAGCCAAACCTTGCAGAGCAGGATAAGATAGGTTTTATACAAGTGTTACAGCTCTTACAAAGAGCCAAACTTCCTTATAGAGCAGGATGCGAGTGTTACAGCTCTTTCAAAGAGCCAAACTTCCTTGCAGAGCAGGATCCAAGTGTTACAGCTCTTCCTCTTCTGCTCTCTCTCCCTCAATGGTCTGCAACAATCCACTGAGGTCTTTGCTCTCCTGCTCTCTCTTCCTCAAAGGTCTGCAACAATCTACCCCAGGCTCTCTAGGGGTTTATATAGAGGCAGTTGTCCAATGAGTTGAAAGCTGAGCTGATTGGTCTATTTTCAGGAGAAAGGATCAGGAGCAGGATCAAAAATGGACCAATTAGGGATGCACTGGAGGAATCCCAGTGTTTTCCCCTGCTCAGTCAGGTCTTTTTGGCTACTGGAGCCTCCAGTGGGAGAGGAAAGCTCTCTCCGCTTGCTCCAGCCTGCCAGTTCCTCTGCTGGCTGCTGCAGTCAAGACAGAGGAGGCAGGTCCCACAGCCCCGTTCAGCTGAGCTGGCTGGAGTGCCACTTTGTCCGGTATCACCATGACCATATTTGATAAAAGAAAATCAAGATGAATATGGGGAATTATATTTAAGTGTTCATAAACTGCAAATGGAATCAGTGAAGGAAGAAGAGAAAGAACCGTCAGCCTCCAGGGGCTCTAGGATGATACAAGGTCACAGAACCAAAGGGAAGATACAGTTGAAGAGCCAGAAGACTGCCGTAGGGTCAGACACTTCAGAGACGGCTAAGAAAATTGGATTTGTAATGGATTTTTCATATGGCAAAAGGAGGAGCAATGGCAAAACTCAATGCACACAACACATTTTAAAAGAGCCATGATTAACTCTCATAAATGTTAATATACCACAGTTGGTTATTTATAAAGCCAAGTGTATCACCTAACTAATCTATCTTACTTATCACTAATGATAATGAGCCATCTAACTAAGCAAATATGTTTTCCAAGCCATGCATTCTTTTATTAAAATCGTCTTTACCAGCAGCAGTATGTTCATTAGCATCCTATTGATGCAGGACAAGGTAGCGCCATGATCTGCCGCCTTGGCCCTGGCGGTGTTGATGCTGCGGTGGCAGGAGGAACCAGCTTGCTGGAAGGGCTGGGCACCTGTGGGGTAGACACTGGCACCTTGCTGCTGATTGGAGGACTGGCTGTTACTGACGAAGATCCACCCCCAAAAGTCAACATTGAGTTCTGGCAAAACTACCCCCTGCCACTATATAAACCCCCGAGCAGAGAGCCCAAGGACAGACCTCAGAGGGAGCAGGAGAGCTTGTTCCCCTCCTGGGTTCTGTCTGTCAGGACCTTTGGTTTTTGTAAGTTTTTGTATTTGTTCCTGTGAATAAATCCTATCTTACCACTGATCTGCGGTCTGTGGATTCATTCTTCCAATCCCTGAGACCAAGAACCTGAAACTCCAGTATCAGATTTGGTAAGCCAGCCAGGAGAGAAGACAAAGTTCCCGTATCGCTATCATGAGCATCCTGTTCTAGCATTTTCTCATTGTCCACAGATCATAGAACATCCCTTTCTGTCACTTCAGTGCTGACCCAACTTAAAAGTCTTTTCCACATAACTTGGCTTTACCTCTGCAATTCGGTGTCCATTTTCATGGCACTACTCGACTTTCAATTTTGAATTAGTACTGTAAGTTGGTTTTTTTTCTCCCCATGGGAACATAGAATGCCCCCCTACTAGTTTACATTATGTAAAAATAATTTTTTTCACATTTTCCTAGTGACTGACATGTACTATAAAGGGCACCCAAATATTTTTAGCTGATTTCTATTTCATATCCATGCTATTCCCACAACTTGGGAAGTTTTGTCAGCTTTCCACGAGGCATACCCCTCGGGTCTTTCAGAACCCCCATAGATACAGTCAGTGAAGATTTCCTAGTTTAATCAGACAAGGAGCCTATTAATTTGTCCTGGTGCTTCTTGCTTTCTAATCACTTAGTTGCAGCTTTGTCACCCTTGTGTTCATCCTGTTTCTCCTTTATTCAGCATGCTTCTCCAAGAAATACTGCCACCATCACTCACTCCCCAAGGAACCAAGATGAGCCTCCACACATAGCAGGGACATGTGGACTGACTAATGCTATTGAAGACCTACACAAAGAATCATTTTTCAATTCATTGACTTTCTGACTCATTGTAATGAAAGACATTAATTTAAAACCTCTACAATTGCAGTGCATCTTGTAAACCTTAATAACAATGTATTTATCAAAGTGTGATTCAATGGCCTTGGGGAGGAAGCAGGCAGGAAATGAAGTTGAAATAAATAAGCACCCTACAGAGAAAACAAGCCCGCACTGCTAACTAATTGAAAGGAAAGATGGCATCACTTTTCAGGAACACAGGAGACCAAGATGAACGAAATACTTTTCTGAGAGATGGGAGGAAGAATAACTCAAGAGATGAGCTGAAAATGATCACTATCTCTTACCCCTTATAAGAAGGATCATTGGGGGCGGTGCCTGTGGCTCAAAGGAGCAGGGTGCTGGCCCCATATGCTGGAGGTGGCAGGTTCAAAACCAGCCCCTGTGAAAAACTACAAAAAAAAAAAAAAAAACCACCGGTAGAAAATACAATGTTATTGTTTAAGAACAAGAAATAAAAGCTTGTCTGAGGACATAAAACTGGATACAATATTACAATTTCCAATGTTCTTTATTTATTGTTCCTACAGACCTGAATTTCAATATGGTTGTATTTTTCTTTATCCTGAAGAACTTCTTTGGTATTTTTTGCATAGCACAGCCACTGGAAACATAATCTTTCTGTTTTCTTTATCTGGAAATGTATTTTAATTCACTTTCATTCATTTAGGGTCAATTACTAGATAGCAAATAGAGTTAATGTGGTTTTTGTTTTTATTTTGTTTCCACCAGAACATTTGTTTTGTTTTGTTTTTTGTTTTTAGAGATAGGATCTTACTCTGTTCTGTCACCCAGGTGGGAATACAGTGGCCTTGTCATAGTTCACTCCAACCTTGAACTCCTAGGCTCAAATGATCCTCCTGCCTCAGCCTTCAGAGTAGATGGAACTATAGGTACATGCCACCAAATTGGGTTAATTTTTAATAAATTAAAATTTTTTATTAAAAATTTTGGTGGCAAAAAAATTTAATAATTTTTTGTAGAGATGAGGTTTCACTATGTTGCCCAGGCTGGTCTCAAATTCCTGTCCTTAAGCCATCCTCCCACCTTGATCTCCCAAAATGCTGGGATTACAGGCACGAGCCAACCTCAGAACTTTAAAGATATTGTCTAGCTATCTTCTGGTCTCAATTATTTTTCTGATGAGAAATCATCCATCATTCAAATCATAGTTCTCTTGTATATAATGTGTAATTATTCTCCAACAGCTCTCAAAATATCTTTAGTTTTCTGCTATTTGATACTAATATGTCTAGATGTCAGCAATGCAATTCTGAAACTGGAGTTAGTCAAACTTTACAAGTTAAGGGTACAGTCCTCCACAAGACTCCCCTTCAGAAATCAGCTGCAAGCTCCAGGATTCCAAAGTCACCTGTTATTCTGACCAACTGGCTATGACTTCAAAGGTTCCCACTGCTCCTCATGTTAAAATGACCCACAGAACTTAAGAAAGCACTAAACCTGTAGGTAAAGTTTTATTATTTATATAAGAGACCCTCTGTGGGTCTCTTCATTGGCTGGTCTGACCTACATCCTTCATAATAAAATTTTACCAGCTTGGCGCGTGTGGCTCAAGTGGCTAAAGCGCCAGCCATGTACACCTAAGGCGGTGGGTTCGAATCCAGCCCCGCCCGTCAAACAAAAATGACAGCTGCAACCCAAAAATAGCCGGGCGTTGTGGCGGGCACCTGTAGTCCCAGCTACTTGGGAGGCAGAGGTGGAAGACTCGCTTGAGCCTAGGAGTTGGAGGTTGCTGTGAGCTGTGATGCTACAGCACTCTACACAGGGGGACAGCTTGAGGCTCTGTCTCAAAAAAATAAAAAATAAAAAATAAATAAAATAAAATTTTACCTACAGGTATAGTGCTTTCTTAACAAGGTCCCAGACACAATGCTTCTGTCTTCAGAATATCACTTTTACCGAAATGTTGCTATATAATTACCAATCAGGAAAGCTCACTTGAGCCCAGAGTTTTTACTGGAGTTTCACATGTGGGCATAATTGATTACATAACTGACCACATGATTGAACTCAATCTCCAGCCCCCACAAATAGGTAGAGCTGACACCATGTGTGGTAACATAGTTGATCTTTCTGGTATAACCAGCCACCTGAATCTGCTCATTTGCATAAGCCCCAGGTATGGTACCAGGGGCCCATTATGGATAATAAAGACTCTTCTATCACTCCAAAAAGACCTAAGCAGTTATCTCCCAAGAACCAGGGACAAGGGCCAGCCAAACTCTACTATACAACAGTGTAGTTTTCTTTGTATTCATCCCAATCAGTTTGTTGAGCTTCTTGAATGTGTACATTTATGTCTTTCACCAAATTTGGAAACTTTTCAGTCTTTTTTCCCTTAAATATTGTTTCTGCTAGTTCTTTAGCTCCTCATCTCCTTCTGGGATTCTAATTACATACCTTCCTTTTGATATGGTCCTTGAGGCTTTGTTTTTTTTATTTCAAAATTTTTTATCCATGATCCTCAAGTTAGATTATTTCTAATTTATCTTCAAGTCAGCTGACGCTTTTGTCACCTGAATTCTTCTGTTAAGTCTATCTGATAAATTTGTATGTATGGTTTCTGTCTACCCAATAGATTGGATGCTGAGGAGGTCAATCTATTTTATTCAGTCTATGATTCACATACCAATCTTATCTAGAAACACCTCGCAGATACACCTAAAACTAACTCTTTAGGCATCCAAGTTGGCACATAAATTTAAGCATCACAGTATTGTAAATGTTATTTTTCAAAGATCTTAGCGTCTATAGTACTCTGTTTAAAATATTATTTTTTTGTTGGTTGGTTTGGTTTAGCATGTAGTTAACTTGACTGGGCTCTATTGTTTGGGCAGCAACTTAAATCAAGTCAGTTATTTTTTTTTTTTTTTTAGACAAGTTCACACTTGTCTCAACCAGGTTAGAGTGTAGTGGCATCATCATTACTTGTTGCAAACTCAAATTCCTGGGTTCAAGCAATCCTTCTGCCGCCTTAGCATCCTTAGTAGCTGGGACTCCAGGCACACATCATCGCACTGGGCTAATTTTTCTATTTTTTGTAGAAATTGGGTTTTGCTCTCACTCAGATTGGCCTCAAACTCCTGGCCTCAAGCAATCTTCTTGTTTACAGGCATCAGACACCACACTTGGCCATAAAGTCAGTTCTTTTAGACTTGGCTTGGCTGCTTGAAATTTAGCCAATTCAGGCATGATTCAGGGGGTCACAAAAGATTTGGGCAGAGTTTATAAACAGAATTTGAGGATCCCTTTCTTTAGCTCCCTCCTTTTCTTGATTTCCCCCCTTACTTTCTAGGAAATGTAATTGCCCCAAACTCCCTAAGTCTTCAAAATCAGAAAACCTGGTGTTTTTTATCAAAATTTTAGCCACCTTGCATGGAGCCAACTGAAGCTGGCCCCTCAGTCTGGAAACTATGAATATGGAAAGCCTGAGTTCCTCTTTTCATACAAATGTCAACTGCCTTCCAGAACCTGTCTGTGTTTGGTTAGTCTCCAGCGAGAGGTACTTCAGGCAGTTGTTCTTTATATTTCAACCAGAATTTATAGATGGGGGAACTATAGACAGGGGCAGCTCAGCAATGACAAATCCTCTTTGGTACTCTTTCTGTAGGTTCAGAAAACTTAGGCTTAGGGAAATCTTTCCTTGTTTAAAGCAACTTAACTGGAATTAAGGCTTGGCACCATAAAGGTTGAGTTGTGGTAGTTAACTAGAGGTTAGGATAAATCCATATTAATTCTAAATTGTGCAATTTTTAAAATGAAATAAATATCACTAATTTTAATTAATTGGAGAGACAATTAGTTTTAGTCAAAATTCTATATTATAAAATCTTGTAAGCAGAAATGTTGTACTATGATCTCTCACTAATTTTTAAGGACTTTGCTAGCAAAATGCTGCAAACAGAGGTTCCTGAAAGATACATTTTATTAATTTTCTAAAAGTTGTTTGATATGTACACAAATAATTCTAATGTTAATGCTTATGAAAAAAGCATTAATATACACAAACACAACAGTAATTACTTCTCTGGATTATAGTATTTAGCATGGGTTTGTTCTGTTGTTTATGATATTTTTAGCCCATATTATTTTGCAATAAGAAAAGGAATAATTTGAAATTTTAAAATGAAAAATAAAAATAAATAAATCCTTAAACTATTTCATTTACATTAAAGGATTTTTAAATTTTACCCCCTAATAGTTCTTTTTGGATATAGAGTCTCATTCTGTCATGTTGGGTTGAGTACAGTGGCATCATTATTTCAGAGCAACCTCAATCTCTTGAGGTAAGCAGTCCTCTTGCTTCAGCCTCCTGAGTAGCAGGGGACTACCGGCGTGCACCACAATACCAAGCTAACATTTCAATTTTTAGTAAAGATATGGTCTGGCTCTTGCTCAGGCTGGTCTTATACTTGTGACCTCAAGCGATGTGCCCTCCTTGGCCTCCCGGAATACTAAGACTACAGGCATGAGGCACTGTACCCAGTCTACCCATGATTTCCTTACAGATTGTATATTTAATGCTTCATCCAAATAACTAGAAATTCTAAATTATTATGGACTCTACTGAAAATACCAAAATATAACAAATAATCTAAGCTGTTTCCAATTAATGTCATAATAAATTTGTGTCCATATACCATAGTATCTTTAAATAAGCAAAGGATTAAAATGCTTAATTAAGGGAACAAGCTTATGTAGAAGAAAATATTCAGAATAACATGAAAGTAAATAAACAGATGTTTTGAAAGCAAAAATCTACGTTAGTAACCTTTTTACTGATTATTTGTACTCAGAAGTTAGCAGTTATCTCTAGGTTTTAAAGAAAAAATTAGGCTTTACATTCTTTCCAAGTAATGGAATGTTTTTTAAACCTTAAGGATTACTGTTGCAGATTGACTTCTCTGGGAAGCAGGTGCTGTGATAGTATTTAGGGGGACAGGATGAGAAGGAAGCATGGAGAGATAGATGTTTAGGTGTGATGCATTTCCAATAAAGTCCTTACTCAATTCCCTGGGGAGCTCTGAGGTTGAAAGAGTCCATCAGAGTTGTCCATACTGGCCCATCTGCCAGGCTTTATATCCTTTCCTTTGTTAGTTATTGGAGGACCACTCATGAAAGGTGTGACTTGGGCAAAATGTCTCCTTCCTTCAGAGGCAATCCTTAAAGGGTATAATAGCTAAAGGCTGTGCAATGACATGGTAAACTAAAAGTAAGATTCTTAGCCCCCCCATTGACTGAGCAGACCCACTGTGGGCCAAAGGAACTCTAGAGAAACCTAAAACTGAATTCTCAGCAAGTAAGGGAAAGAAAACCAGGCACAACTCATTAAATCCCCTCGTCTATGGAGTTAAAGTAATTGCGAATAAAACCTAAGGCCAAGCAAGGCAAAAGCGAAGTCACACGTGCAGGCCATCAATTTGGTTAACTGAAGAGATGACTATGAGTCAGGACATTATGGTTTTCTCTATGATTAAGAGATTTCCTTGTAATAAAGTGTAATTTTCTACTGATTCCAAGCCTTTAGACAAAGCTTTATTTCTGTAGCAAATTGTAAATCAAAGAATCTCTAAACCCACTTATACCCTGTCAGCCCCCCCCCCCACTTCAAGATGTATACTTTCCATGATTTTACCTGCAATTCCTGTCACCCTAAATTCATAAAATCAAACTGTAATCTGACCCTGACTGCCTTGGGCACATTTCCTCAGGACCTCTTGCACTATAGTCACTCATATTTAGTTCAGAATAAATCACTTTAAATTATTTTACAGTTTGAATTTTTTTCCATTAACAACATCACTTCAAAAGGGGAATCTTGGTGCAATATCTCCATGTTTACCTCAGTCATGAAATGTCCTTTCTACTGGACAATTTAACTCAATGCAAGCTTCAATATGAAACAAATAAATGTTTATTGCTGTATTTAAGGAAGATTGGAGAAATGGGCAGTGAAGGGCCCATTTATGACAGGTAGTTGAAACACAATATTTTTTATTAAAAAGAAGAGAGCTAACAAGAAGTACATAACTGTCGGGGAGAAAATGTCTAAGAAAACATAACTGTTGTATAAGAATATTCTAGAGCATATTTTGCAGCTAAATCTCTTTGGAGTTACAAGGTTGAAAACAGAATGCACCAACAAGTACTCTGGAAAGTGAAGCCTCCGAGGAATGTGTAGCCTCTGTGTAGGCCTACGGTGCAGGAGCAAGAGATGGCTGTGCACCAAGAACCACAGAATGACAGAAGAAGAACACAAAAGTCTAAGGAACGAGGACCAGCAACAGAAAAAGATACCAGGCACAAGGAAGAAATGCTCTGCACAGTCAAAGGGCACACAAATATAAGGTGTATGCAACCTTTACTCAGGTTGGATTAAGTCATCTGGCACCCTACATATCCACGTCTGGACATACATAGAGCAACCAAGAAGTAACTAGAAGTATTTTAGATATTATCTCTGGCAGGGTGTGCCAAATGGAAAGAGGAGAGTAAAGATGGTCAGAAGGGTTTGCAATTGGGATATATTTTGGAGACTTAGCCAACATGACTCTCTGATAGATTTTACATGAGAAGCCAAGAAGAGTGGAATCAAAATTGACTGAGGTTTTTTATTTGATCAGTTAGTTAAGTGGATCATGATGTTAATAACTAAGATGCAGTGACTGATGAAAGAGGACTTTGTGGCGAACTGGGGAGGGAGAATCAAGAGTTTTGTCTTGGACATGTTAAATTTGAAATACCATTTTCTGAGGACCTATGCCATTAATAAAGATGAGGAATAAAAGTGGATCAGTCATTCCCTGATCTGGCTTATCAATAAGTTCTGACAGAAGCTCTGGGTCAGGAAGTTCTATATCCTTGCATATACACTTTTTCTTGGGGATCTCAGCCTGTGATCTGTGAACTTCTTATCCCTATTTGAAGAGGCTTTATGGGATCCTCAAAGGTCCTTAAATGGAATAAAATTTTTTATTGTATATTCACAGAGAATTTGGGTAGGGAGCATATACAACTTTAAAGTTCCTAGGAAACTCTGAAAAAGTAACTCTGGAAAATAAAGTTAGATACTTCCTAATGTCTTGCCTTCTAGGTTTTATTTTTAATTTTCCTTTCTTTTGTTTTTATGATTGTATAAAACAAGAGAAGACACTAGAGACTGAATTATTATTAAAGAACTTAAAATATATGTAAAGAAAAAAACACACTTTAAGAGTTAGCTCTTTTTAAAAATTTTACTTCATTAGGAATACAGATATATAGAGGGTAGCCTAGAGTAGATACCCAGATACCTTTTTAACTCCTTACAATATTCGAGGTTCTTTGGCATTGCTTGTTGTAGGCTATCCTATAAGCTGTTCTGAGCTCTCCTGCTTGGCTAAACAACGTATCTTCTTCTTCCTTGCCATATTTAAGGGCTATCTTTTATCTTCAATTTTTTGAGCTTTCGCATTGAGTTATATCTAAGGCATTAATCCTGTCAAATGATGTTCAATCAGGGAAACAGAACACAATGAATAGCATAGAATAAGAGATTTTTACAGGTTTTAGAATTCACACAATTGTGGGATAAGCTGAGGAAATAAAGATCTGAAAAGTAATAGTTGGAGAATCAAAGAAAAACCTCTAACAAGGAACCACAGAAAGAGCTTGTGAAGAAGTCTGCAGAAGACTATTGCCTCTGCATCTGGTAGTGAATCAAAAGTCACGAAAGTCAGCAGGCCAGAGAATCAGGAGGAACATCTGGATGTATAGTAGGGTCAAGAACAAACAAGAACCTACAGAGACAAACTAGAACCTATACTGATCATTCACTACATCAAACCCCAATGATGCAGGTCAGCCCAGGAATTGGAGAAGCTCAAGAACTAGAAAAGCTGTGAGTCTGGGTTCTGCCAAATGTGAACAAGGTGAGCCAGGATGTCAGTAACAACGTACACACAACTTGACAAATTGTAGAACACCTAGGGCTCTGTACCAACCTCCACAGTGTAATAGCTGCTGCAACTCCCTTCCAAAACTCATACAAGTTTATCTAATGGGCAACTCTAAGTTGAGACCAACATAGGGAAGGAAATTCTGGAAACCACAGTTACAACTGAATTAGCACCATGTAAAAATGGCCATAGACCTGACCTTCAAACACACCATGAGACAGAAGGCAGTGATTCACCCCCACCTCTAATCATGACCCTATTAATTAGACATGTTGTAGACTAGGTGTATTTTAGACCTGTAGAATGTGATGGAAGAAAAGAGCTCAATGAACTCAACTTTCTGACTCTGACCACCCAACAACTCCACCAGAAATTCTCAGACATTATTGATACCATTTCGTCATCAGTAGATTCTTGGTCTGGGTAATTCAAAGAATGAATCCACAGACCACAGATCAGTAGTAAGACAGAATTTATTTTATAGAAAAGAATACAAAAACACCAAAGGTCCTGGCAGATAGAAAAAAACCCAAGTTGGGGGTGGGGAGTAATCTCTGGGTTCTTTGTCCAGGGGTGTATATAGTTGCTTGGGTCCTTTGTAGTTATAGTTAGGCCAGGTCTTGGTAACAAATGAATGGATTCCCTTTTGTTCCCAGCCCTAGGAAACCTACATGAAATTGACAAGGCCTAGGATAGGTGCTATAGGGAGATAGCACCCTTAAATAAATATCACTGATTATAACAGAGAAGTTATAAAGAAACAAAATTCACATTCATGTCTTTTCCAGCCCCCTCATGCTGTTAATTAGTTAACTGAGAAAAAAGAAATGACAAGAGTTTCAGATTGTGCAGAGAAGCAAGAAAGAATAGAAAATAATATGTCAAATTCAATTCCAGCTCCAATTTCATATTTCCCCCAAAGGAAATGTCTCTACTGAATGACAAGTTGTAGCTGACAGATCAAGATGAGATAAAGGCTTTATGTCAAAGTAAATTGCCAAATCCAAACTCAGGTTTCTAAGGAAATGATCACAAAATTCTTGGATCTCTCAGGTTCTCCACTCCACTGAGGAGGGAGGAGAGAAGATGCTTGATCTCTTTCTTCACTCTCACTTGGATGGGCAGGGGTCTCCACCAGAGTCTACTGAGAGAACTCAGTAAGTTACCCCCGCAGTGGTGAGACATAATAACTGCAGTCTAAGTACTGTCCAGAGAAATCAAAGGAGGGAAAACGGGCTCACCAATCACCTTGCTGGTAAAAGAGGAGGATTTCTTTTGTGATTGGCCTGTACTCCCGAACTTGCCCAGATAAAGCCTACCTGGAGGCTTCCTATAGCCTGGAGGTGGATTGCATATGACAGAGTGCTCACCTTGGATCTGATCCAACAGGGATAAGGAAAGAGATAAAGGGCTCCCTTCACAATCATGAAATCTAGGTGGATACAAGATCTCTGGAGGTAAAAAGGACAGAGAGAATCTAAAGCCACCACTCAATTAGAGATCTGTCCCCTAGGGAACTAGAGGTGAGAAACTCCTCTAAGTACCCACAAAAGCACCTATGAGACCTTTAGCCCTAAATATTTGCCAATCCCCAGAACTCAAACCTAGCCCACAAAAGACAAGCTAAGTAAGAATTTTCTTATTACTTTTTACCTCTAATACTTTAATCTGAAACATCCTGAATAGAAATTTAGTAAGCTGGCAGCTAAAATCAGTACTAGCTAAAGGAAGGGAAAAGACTTAACTTTAAATTAAATTCAGAATTTTGATTGTTATTCAGGAACCAACATTCTAACTTCTGAATCTAGAGAGTATTTTGGGCCTTAATACATTTTTAGGACTATTCATTATCTAAAAGTGAGCAGAAATCTTGAAATTCAAATTCAATGGTGAGGAAAAGCTCTGGGATTCCATCCCAGAAAAGATTTAAGAGACAATGAGAGACTTAAAAAAAAAAATTATTAAGTCTTATGATAGGGCTTGTCCAATATAAAGTAATACAAAACTATCCACATATAAACCTTCCACCAACTCCATTCTATCACATTCTCTAGAATAAACAAGTTGTTCTTCACACTTTCTAGATTGAGATTTGTCCTTTCCTTTGTTTATCAGAAAATTTATTACCATTTTGTTAAGTGGCGTGAGGGGACAGGGAGTGTAGGCCGCAACATTTAGGTATAGTTGCAAAACTTGGTGGGTTTTTCTCCTTATTCATATTAATACATACTAAAGTTTTAGCCTAATTTTTCTTAATAATAATTATGTAAAATAATTATATAAAATATAATGTTCTAAGGATTATATGATCTTTTGATACCTTCATTTTTCCTCCCCTAGTAGCATTCAGTTTTTTCAACCAAAATGGGGCATACCCAATCACTCCAACTGCCTTGTTAGAGACATTTCCAGGTCAAGTATCAATAGGTTATAGACTGAGAAAAGGACCCAGCAGATACAGTTTCTGCTGTGTACAGTGAAATAATAAGAACAGAAAGAAAGTTCTAGTGGGTCGAACAGTGAATGGAAGATAAGGAAATACATACAAGAAATGAACACAAAAATTTTGGGGAGCTCCACAGTAACCAAATGAGGTATTCCATTCTACTTTAAGAACTAAATTGAATGAATGACTGAATTTAATGGCCAGAATAATTATTACAGATCTAATTTTTAAAAATTATATCTCTTTCAAATGCTTATGCCCCCTTAAAAACGTTTAAAAAATCTATATTTTTTATGTTCTGTGTAACTCTTGAATAAAATGAGTTCTCAATAAACCTCTTTTCTACTTTCTTGTCTTCCAATAATATATGTATTTTACACCGTCTCATGTATAGTCTCTGCCGTGTATATGTAAGACATACAAAATGAGTGTAATATGCATAAGTGTTACTCCACCCCAAAGCTATGCCTTATCATGTATAGAGTGATAGTCTATCATATGTGCACAGGACAATGACTAACCTATTCTTACAATACCTCCTTTTAGTAGAGAATATTCTAGTTGATTAATTTATAATGTGGTAGTAATAAAGACTTAAAATAATACATGAATATGTTAATATAAACATTAATTTCCTTATTTTGTTCCCTATTCAGATTATCAGAGAATTCTATTGTATTGTCAGTGATTATTGCTTGATGAAGTCTCAATATCAAGTTACTAAGAAAATCAGTTAAGTAAATGAGAATCCTGTATACACCACTAACTTTCCTGATGCACAGCCATTTTGTTCAGAAGAATGATTACAAAAGCTCCTTCTGGGTATTCCACTGCCATTCTTATATCTGTCAGTGACTGAAAGGAAGTATTTTTAAAAAGAGCAATCTATGACTAGTAGGATAGTAGAAGCCCTTTAAAATATTTTTCTTCCTCTACTACAAGTAGTTGGCAATGCAAGTCTTAAAAACATGATTCTATTAGTTCTCAACATTTGTAGAAATACTTTTAAGAAAGTAACCTTTAAATCAGAAGTCCTCAACCTTTTTGGAACCAAGGACCAGTTTCACAGCTTTAAATTATATATCTGCAGTTAAAAGCAAGGTCCATTAAGAGCAAAGGAAATCATGTTCAATAGGAATGAGTTTTTCCACTGATTATAAATTCAGGTATCAAAAAGATCAAAATTTGTTTCTTTCTGACATTGACACAACTACTCTGCTTAGTTACTTCAGTATTCTCAACAGGGTCCCAGCATATAACCAAATATGCGGGACAAATTAACAAGTCAGAAATTATTATATGAATGAATGATGTACAAATGAACTATAAATTCCTAGGAAGAAGGACAATAAGATAAATCCATTTTTTCCATCACATACATCTTTTTTTGGGACAATAATTACCTGGCCTGAATCCCTCACTTTGACAATGCTTTATTTTACGATGCAGAACATAAGTCGTATAAAGACCTCATTTGTTGGGTATATTCCCAGATGACCAAAAATCGCATTACAACAAAGATATTTGTATCAGAATGTTTATTGCAGCCCAATTCATAATTGCCAGGTCATGGAAGAAGCCCAAGTGCCCATCGATCCATGAATGGATCAACAAACTGTGGTATATGTACACCATGGAATACTATGCAGCCATTAAGAAGGATGGAGACTTTACATCCTTCATGTTCACATGGATGGAGCTGGAGAATGTTCTTCTGAGCAAAGTATCACAAGAATGGAGGAAAAAATATCCAATGTACACACCCCTATTATGAAACTAATTTAAACCTTTTTATATGAAAGCTATAACCAAATAGCCTAAGAATATGGGGAGGGGGGAGGGAGAAGGGAGGGGGTAATGGGTGGAGGGAGGGAGTTTGGAGGGATTACTTCTGAGGTTTACCTTATAGGGGTACAGGTGAATCTTTCTAAGAGTAGAATGTGAATGTTTTAAAGCAATAACTGAGAAAATGACATGAAGGCTGTGTTGACCAGTTGATGGAAGTATTTCAGATTGCATGTGAAAACCCCACACTGTACCCCAGAAGTGCATTAATGTACATAGTTACCGTTCAATAAAAAAATAAAAATAAAAAAAAATAAAAAAAATAAAAAAAAAAAAAAAGACCTCATTTGTTCTATATATTTACCTTTTTCGTTTGGGAAAACATAACAGTTCTCAGAGTTACAATATTTAAAATAGCATGAAACTAAAAGAATATTTGACATGTTATTTTGGGGGGATTATATGGCTAATGAGTAAGAATAACTCTATGCCCCATTTCAGGTGACTTGCATGCTATAGGAGTTACAGTACAAGGCCTGTGCCACATGGACCCTGTTATCTCCTCTTGGGCAAGCAGAACCAAAAGCATGATAGACAAAAGATGGGAATCTAATTCAGGTGAGAAGACAATACAAGATTGAGATAATCTACAAAGCAGAGAATCAAGTTCATTTTCATTTTAGTCAATTGACAAAATTAAGTAATACACCATCAATACAGTAATTAAGTAATAACAAATATTAGATTTGTTATTATATATTTGTCCATTTAATGTTTAAGAATGTTTACACTAAAATGTTAGATTAAATGAAACATGGTGTCCAATATTAGATCCTGGAACAGAGAAAGGTCATAGCTGAAAACCAGTGAGAGCAAATAAAGACTGTAATTTAGTTAATAATATACCAACATTAATTTTTTAGTTTTGACAAATGAGTATAAAATATGTTAACATTAGAGGAAAAAGAAAAAATGTCAACATTAGAACAAGCTGGCTAAAGGTTATATGGAAACTCTTTGAGTCTCTTGCAAATTTTCTGTGAATTTGAAATTGCAAATTAAAATATTTATTTAATTTTTTAATTAGAACAACTGTAGTTTATACTGAAACATTTTTAAAATCAAACTGTGAGTTATGCCAGTGGCTCATTTGGGACTATATGCAAGATTCTCCAGTAGTATTAATTTTAATAGTTGTCTATACTTTAGTTTTCTGAGCAGTCCTGGGAAAGGCATTCTCTCCTCTCAATGGTGGAAGCCATTTTCTTCCAATAATTCCAATCACTTCTGCATTAGGTCTGTCCATTTCACCTCATGTTAATTTTAGCTGCACATTTTAAAGGGGACAACTTCCAGGTACACAATGTTCCTTTTACTATCTGGTAACCAAAGCTGTAATAAATACTTCAGGCTCTAACCACATTTTGTTCAAGGTATGTATTATGCTTTCTCCTTTGCTTACAGTACATACTGATCCTCATCACTGTGAGATTTTGGTATCAATTTCTCACTTTAAAAAAATTGTTGTGGTTATTTTGCCATGTATATGTTATAGGGAAGAAAACTATTTGGACTTGTGTTTACTAATGATAAATAAGGAGTAGCTAGGCATGGTGGCACATGCATGTAGTCCCCGCTACTCAGGAGGCTGAGGCAGGAGGATTATTTGAGCCCAGGAGTTTGAGGATGCTGTGAGCTAGGCTGAGGCCATGGCACTGTAGCCTGGGCAACAGAAACAGAATGAGCGGCCTGGTGCACTGCCTCATGCCTATAACCCTAGCACTCCAGGAGGCTCAGGTGGGTGGATTGCCCTGAGCTCACAGGTTTGTAACCAGCCTGAGGAAGAGCAAGAGATTCCACCTCCAAAAATAGCCAGGCATTGTGACCTGGGCCTGTAGTACCAGCTACTTGAGAGACTTAGGCAAGAGAATTGCTTAAGCCCAAGAGCTGAGGGTTGCTGTGAGCTGTGACGCCAGAGCAAGGGTGACAGAGGAGCCAAGGGTGACAAAGTAAAACTATCTCAAAGAAAAATAAAAAAGAAAAGAAAAGAAAAAGAAAGAAAAGAATCTTGGCACATAAGTACGATTCTGACATAATAAGGCCTAGTAAAAACAGTAGCAGCAAATGTTACTAAGATTAAACTGAAAATATTTGCTAGGCATGATGGCTCATGCCTGTAATCTTAACAATCTGAAAGGCCAAGTGGGAGGACTGTTTGAGGTCAGGAGTTGGAGATCAGCCTGGGCAACATACTGAGATCTGTCTCTACAAAAAATAGAAATATTAGGAAGGTAATATTTGGTATGATGGTAGTGAACACCTGTAGTCACAGATACTCTAGTGCAGGCGTCCTCAAACTACGGCGGTGGGCCACATGCAGCCCGCGTAGGACATTTATCTGGCCTGCTGTGTGTTTTTGCAGCCGACTCATCCCAGGCCCGCAGTCCGGCCCTCCAACGGTCTTAGTGAACTGGCCCCCTGTTTGAGGACCCCTGCTCTCGTGACTGAAGCAGGTGTATTGTTTGAGCTCAGGAGTTGGAGGCTGCAGTAATCTATGAGTGTGCCACTGCACTCCAGCCTGTCTCAAAAAAACAAATAACCTAATGTTCTTATTAATAAGAAGTCGGTACACTGATGGAGATAAACATCTCATAATAATGTTTGAGTTAATAGTCAACATTAAAGTAATCCAGAGGACACCTACAACCATTACAGGTTAAATGACAATTACAGTTTTACCAATTAGTGGTGAAGAGGGAGGTCCAGTAGCAGCAAAGTAATCAAGTCAGAGTGATACCGGAAAAGTGGCACCCCAGCCAGCTCAGCCGAGCAGGGCCTGGGGGATCTGCCACTTCTGTCTTGGAGGCAGCAGCCAGCAAAAAACCCAGCAGGTTGGGGCAAGCGAGGGAGCTTTCTTCCCCCAGCGGCTCCAGTACAGCGGCATTAGAGGACCTGTCAATCAAGGGAAAACTGGTGCCCATCCCTGATTGGTCCATTTTCAATCCTGCTCCTGATTGGTCCATTTTATAATAGCTAAGCTATTACACCTATATAAGGCCCTGAGAAGAGAAACTGGGGGCAGATCGTGGCAGACCTTCAAGGAAGATAGAGAAGAAGAAGAAGACTTCAGCCAACCATCGCAGACCATCCAGAGGAAGAAGCGAGAGCTGCGGCACGTCTAGTGCTGATCCTGCTCTACAAAGAGGCTTGGCTCTTTGTAGGAGTTGTAACACTTGAGCTGTAGCTGTAACACCTCCACTGCTGATACTGCCTTACAAAGAGGCTTGGCCCTTTGCTGATCTCTGCCCTGCAAAGAGGCGTGGTCTTTTGTAAGAGCTGTAGCTGTAACACTTCTGCTCCTGATCCTGCCTTACAAAGAGGCTTGGCCCTTTGCCGATCTCTGCCTTACAAAGAGGCTTGGTCCTTTGTAAGAGCTGTAGCTGTAACACTTCCGCTGCTGATCCTGCCCTACAAAGAGGCTTGGCCCTTTGTAAGAGTTCTTTTCATAAGAGTTGTAACACTCGTATCCTGCCCTGCAAGGAGGTTTGGTTCTTTGAACTGTAAATAAAACCTCACTGTTCGTGCTATGGTCTATCGATTTCATTCATCGAATCGTTGAGACCAAGAGCCTGGAAATCCAGTGTTAAAAATCCGGTATCAAGAGAGGGGTGGTTTTCACATCGTGTATTTCCAAATTACTGTCCTAAGTGAAGTGTGAGTCTGTCACATTGAGATATGGAAAAGATTCTATAAATTCGTGGTTTGGGTGGTTAATAAAGAGTTACAGGATGGGCAGAGTAGTGCAGGGCAGTTTAGTATAGCTGTGCACATTTTTCACTGCATTAGGGAATAGGAAGAGCCATTCTCTTCTGGTCTGGCCCAGTTCCAGGAAATGTAATTTCTTTTCTTTCTTTTCTTTTTAAATTGAGACAAGCGTCTCACTATGTTGCCCTCGTAAGGTGCCATGGCGTCACAGCTAACAGCAACCTCCAACTCTTGAGCTCCAGATGTTCTCTTGCCTCAGCTTCCTGAGTAGCTGGGACTACAGGCGCCTGCCACAACGCCTGGCTATTTTTCTCTTGCAGTTGTCACTGTTGTTTTTTAGCTGGCCTGGGCAGGTTCGAACCCACCAGCCCTGGCGCAAGTGGCCGGCGCCCTACCCACTGAGCTACAGATGCCACCCCAAAAGTAATTTCTTATTAAGGCTCATAAATGCACTTCAAATGACAGCTGGATAAAAACTCTTGTCTACCAGACTCTAAGGAGCTACTCCCTGGCATACAGCTGAAGACAAATTTCCTTCCCCCACAGCACAGAAGAGTCCTCCTACATGTCTCAGGGCCTGAGATTATTTCCAGTAATACTTCCGTGCTGCAAGTTTTAAATTTGTTGTGTCCTGGAAGCTTTGGCTGGACTCAGCTCCTCATTAAACTAAAACTTTTGAGGGTTCTTTCTCCCCAGTTCAGTTCTCGTGTCTTGTACGCGTTTAGCTTTATAGTCTGATGGAGGGTTTTTCCAACTGAAGGAAAAACCATGGACCTTCTGGTTTCTTCAATTAGCATGGTAACTGCTCCCCGGCAGCCGAGTCTCCAGTTCCATTCCATTCAAAATGTTCACTCCTGAGACACTCACTGTGCACCCTATCGTCACTGCCGCACTGGCCGTTACCTCAGCATTTTATCCTGCTTTACCTCCCCAAACAGGCCCAGAGGCCGGGCTCTGCGCCAGCGGGAGCGCGCCCTACGACGCAAGCGCGAGGCCGCCGGCGCCTGCGGAGGAAAAATCGCGCGGGCGGCCGGCGGTGACGTAAAAAGGCTGCGCTGTACTCAGTTCCTACAGCTTCGGCGGGAGGGAGTCCAGGCTGAGTGCAGTCATGGTGCATAGCGGTTGCGTGTTGTTCAGAAAGGTCCGTGTCTAGTGTCTCTTGGCGTGATGCCCATATTCCCAACTGAGGGCTCTAGTTTTTCCTCGTTCCTCTCCCTCTCCACTGTTTTCTTGCTTGCTTTTGCCGTAGTCCTCTCTGCCCTTCCAGGAGTTAGCCTTTGCCAGTAGAGGTGTAAAGGATGTGTCTGCCTGGCGAGGTTAGCAGTCGTTTGGGGGCAGGATTTGAGTTTCTTTAGGGGGATTGTGTGCGTGTGGTATGAGAAACTGGGATACCTGCCTGTTCTGACTTAAATATTGTACTGTTCTTTTTCTTTTAAGTAATACACAGCCTGTTGGGTTTTTTTGTTGTTGTTGTTGTTGTTGTTCTTGCGTTAAGTTTTTCTAAATCCTGAAACGAGAATGTGTAATTGACACGTCTTACAAGAAAATTTATGTGAGTTTTTTGCATTGTCGATCTTAGAATCGTTGCTGTAAGAACTTATGACTGCTTCAAATTTTAAAAAAGCACAATTTTATAAGAGCCTTAACTATAATTTTTGAAAACCTGTTGGCATTATATTTTGGCCATTATCTTACTAATAACGATTAGAGTGTAATATTCCCTTTAACTGGGGCTTCTAAACCTCTGAATATGATGAATTCAGAGCAGTAAAAAAGTGTTACAATTTGAATAGAACTTTTAAAACTCTCAAGAATGTATCAGAATGGTAAATATTTCATTTTTTTTTTAAACAAACATGATTTGATACGTAAAACTATCTGATGTGACTAAAGATGTGAAGATTATGAATTCAAGAAATTACTCTAGGGCTGCGCCTGTGGCTCAAGGAGTAGGGTGCCGGCCCTTATATGCTGGAGGTGGTGGGTTCCAACCCAGCCCCAGCCAGAAACTGCAAAAAAAAAAGAAATTATAAGATATTTTGATAGCCTGGGAAGTTAGTATATTCTTTACCTACAAGAAGTTCTTGATTTAGTGAAGGAACAGGTAAACGCTAAATACAGTGTTAAGATTTCAAAAGGTGTGACAATAGAGATAATCAAATTGCTGAGAGAGCCTGTAAAGGGTAAGAGTTAGAGAAATTAAGAAAGACACCAGAAAATAATATCACATTCAGGTTAGTTTGTAGTAGAAAAGAACATATTAGATGGTCTATGAGAGAAAAAGCATAAGCAGAGGTGACATAGACATGGAGGTCCATTACCTCGTAAAGTGCAAAGAGGAATAGGAAGGGTTGAACAAATGAAAATGATACTGGAAGAGTAAGTGAAAGTCTTTGAGTATGCATAGAGTATTCGGAATTTTAGACTTTATTTCATAAACAGAAAAAAAAACCATGGATGGTTTTTTATTAAGGGACAGACATGATTAGAGGTAAGATCCATTTCAGAAAAATAGCAATAAGATGGAGAATATTAAGGAAACTATGATGAGATACTGAAAGACCATTTTATAGTCAAAGCGTGAGGGTGTTAGTGCTGGAAAGAAGAGACAGAGGGCTTCAGGGAAAGAAGACTGTGTTGTCTGAAAGATTCATTTGTGCAGCCTCAAAGAATAAATAAACCATGCTTCTATTATTTAAAAGAACGTTAGAGGAACAGATTTTGCCTAGGGAAAAGTTTGGTTCTATTGTTTGTTTTTGAGGTGACTATTGTTCATCTGATATCTAAGAACAAATTAAATTTTAGAGGAGTTTCAAATGTACAATAAATACAGATCCTGTTCTCAGTTGCTTTAAATCACTAAAAGCTGCATCTGGGTGGAGATGTCCAGCGTATTGGACATAGGAAATACCTTACTTACGTGATAGTTATACATGTAGATACAAGCTGAATCACCCAGGGCAGAAAGTCTAGAATGAAAAGAGGGCCAAGGTCAGAGACCCTGAGGATAGATGGGACCATAAATGATAATTGAAGAAAAAAAAGTCTTAATAGAGGTAATCAGATGGGAAAAGGAGGTCAGATTAGATGGAGGTGAACTACGAAAAAATGCTAGAATTGGCGTACAGAAAGCCATTATTGTTGTGTGTGTGTGTGTTTTAAAGAAGTTTTAGTGGAACCAAGAACTAGAAAGAATTGTATGTTTAATATACAAATGTTTCTCTCTCTTTTATTTAAGTATGGAAATTTCATTGATAACCTGAGACTTTTCACCAAGGGAGGAAGTGGTGGAATGGGCTATCCTCGTTTAGGTGGAGAAGGTGGAAGAGGTGGTGATGTCTGGGTTGTAGCCCATAAAAAAATGACATTAAGGCAACTTAAAAACAAATATCCCCAGAAAAGATTTGTGGCTGAAGGAGGAGCAAATAGTAAGTAAGTACTTACTGAGTAACTTTAATTTTGTAAAATCAAACCCTCCCAGAAAAAAAAGTTACCAAAAAAAAGTTCAAACCCAGCCCTGCAAAAATTCAACAACACCAAAAACAGCTGGGCATTGTGGTGGGTGCCTGTAGTCCCAGCTACTTGGGAGGCTGAGACAAGAGAATCACCTAAGCCCAGGAGTTGAAGGTTGTTGTGAGCTGTGTGATGCCACAGTACTCCATAAAGTGAGACTGTCTCTACAAAAAAAAAAAAAAAAAAAAAAAAAAGTTACAAGATAAAGACCTAATTGGTAATTTGAATTAAATTATTTCCTGTGTTTGTAATTGAGCAGAAGTCTAACACAACTCATTAAAAAAGGCTGGTCCTAAGGAATATTTTGGTGTTATTAAGCTTTTTATCCCTTTCTTCTCCCATTGTCTGTCTATATTATCTATACATTTCCTTGGTAAAAATAGAAAATGATTTGAATTCTTACCATTTTCTTTTAAGATTATCTTTGAGAACCTTTCTCAAATCTCAGCCATACTGCTACACCCTACCACCATTAAAATCAGTTACCTATAATTATTCGACCCAGCAATAACCACTATTAACCATTTCTTGACTTTAACAAAAATTTTCTATTGATTGCACAAATGTAATTATTTGTGTGTATGTGTGTAGAATATATGTGTGTAGAATTTTGTGGTACAGAAATGAGAGCACAATATTTTACAACCTGTTTTCTTAATATTTTTCCATGTCAGAAAATTATTCACAATTACTGTATAATATAGCTTTGAAAGTGAAATTGGTGATACTTTTTGCTGTTATAGCCACAATGCATCATTCTTATGGAGATACTATTCTACTGGTGGTTTAATTTTCTTGATAATTCCAGACTGGACTTAGTAAATTGGAAGTTTGTACCAGTTTATTCTCTCACGAGCAATTTCAGAATGACCAAATTAGCCTCTTACAATTTAGGTGCTCTCATTTGAGGTGAGTTTTTTAAAAGCTTTATTATTCAGTGAATTTTCTGTTTCTTTTTTTCAAATCTTTTTTTATTCTAAATAAAAGCCACACTTTGTGCTGAACAATGGCTAAAAGAATCAGATGTACAACAATTTTAGACATCTACTATTTGGGAAAAAAAGTTTATAAGATACACTAAACTTTTCTAGATAGTAAATACTTAAATATCATGAGGTCAGTAGTTATTAATTTAATGGAAGGAGTTAGATGTCAACAACTCTTCTGTTTGTTTTTTTTTAGCTTATTTATATGATAGCTATCATCTCTTCATTTCAGGTATGCAATCTTAGTTCCTTAACAGGTAGCATAACTTTAGCTGGTGAATTTGGTTATATAAATCATTACTATTTTAGTGGAATACAGTAGTATAAAATGCAACTAGAGGACAGTTTAGTTTTTCTTTAATACCATATATGACCATTTAACATCTTCATTGGCCAGAAGAGTTAATAGCTACTCTTTGTAAACCCTTGTATTTGCTTGAGGTATAAACCTGTTAATTTAGAGGTTTTCCTTATCTTCATTTGGCTGTTTTTTGTTTTTGTTTTGTTTTGTAGGGTTAGTGCACTGAAAGGATCCAAAGGAAAGGACTATGAAATCCCTGTACCTTTGGGTATTTCAGTAACTGATGAAAATGGTAAAATTATAGGTGAGTGTACGCTAGCTTCTAAGATTGTAAAAATGTGCACATTTTCTATAATTGTTTGGGGGTCAGGAGGATATCTTGAGTTTTTAAAAAATGTTTTCATTATTATGGCTACATAATAGTTGTATATATTTATAGTGTACATGTGATGTCTTGATACAGGCATGCAGTGTGAATTAATCCTAAACCAGAGTAATAGGAGTTTCCATAATCTCAGGCCTTTATCATTTCTTTATGTCAGGAACAGTGCAATTCCACTCTTCTTAGTTACTTTAAAGTATACCTTCACATATTTTTTATTATAGTCACTTTGTTGTGCTATGAAATATTGTTCATTCTATCTAACTATATTTTTGCATCCATTAACCATCTCCCCTTTATCCCTCTCTCCCTGCTACCTTTCCCAGCCTCTACTAACCGTCATTCTATTCCCTGTTTCTATGAGATCAATTGTTTTTAGCACTTAGTTCCCATATATGAGTGAGAACATACAAGATTTCTTTCTTGCTTGGCTTATTTCAATTACCATAATTTTTTCTCTGGTTCCATCAATGTTATGGATAGAACAGGTGTTTGTTCTTTTTTATGGCTATACATATTAATTTTTCATTGCATATAGTACCATAATTGTTTTATGCATTCATCCATTGATGGTCACTTAGGTTGATTCTAAATCTTCACTTTTGTGAGTGGTGCTACAGTAAACATGGGACTGCAGATATCTTTATGATATATGGAATTCCCCTCTTTCGGATGCATACCTAGCAGTAGGTTTGCTGGGTCATGTGATAGTTCTATTTTTAGTTTTTGGAGGAACCTCTATACTGTTCTCTGTAGGGGTTGCAGTAATTTACATTCCTTCCAACACTGTATGAGATTCTCCTTTCTCCATATCCACCAGCATTAGTTACGGCCTTTTTGATACAGTAATTCCCCCATTGTCTGACACCCATGGGGATTGGTGGATTCCTGACAAATGTAGTTTCTAGTTGCTTGAGAGTTAGTATTAAAAATAGGCCTATAGGCGGGTGTTGTGGTGGGCATATGTAGTCCCAGCTATTTGGAGGCTGAGACAAGAGAATTGCTTAAGCCCAGGAATTTAAGGTTGCTGTGAGCTATGATGTTATGGCACTCTACTGAGGGTGGCAAAGTGAGACTCTGTTTCCAAAAATGAAAAACTAAAAATAGTGGAGGTGCCTGTAGCTCAGTCATGACAACTGCAACCAAAAAATAGCCGGGTATTGTGGCCGGCACCTGTAGTCCCAGCTACTTGGAAGGCTGAGGCAAGAGAATTGCTTAAGCCCAAGAGTTGGAGGTTGCTGTGAGCTGTGATGCCACAGCACTCTCCCCAAGGTGACCGTTTGAGACTCTGTCTCAAAAAAAAAAAAAATTAAGTTAAAAATATTTAACTAATTAAGGGGAAATTAACATAAAGACTAAACTTCACGTACTGTGCCACGGTTTTACTGTTTTATAAAACAGCTTTGTAAATCCAGGGTACAATTTTAGTTAAATGGCAGTGAATACCCTTTTCAGCTTGGTGCCATATTTTTTTTTAACTTCAGGTAACACATTAGCACTTAAAACTGTTAAAGAGAATACATGGGAGCTGCAGGAGTGATGCACTAAGCATCCATTTACTGATGGCTCCGTGCACCAAACTTTAAACTCGATATTTTGGGGAGTGGGGGGGCGCTAGGTTGTGTGTCACTTGCTTCAGAGTGCTGGTTGCTTGAGTTCCAAACAGCAGATTTACTGTCAAGTGCATTTTAACTGGGGTGCAGTGATACCTCATTGTAGTTTTGATTTGTATTTCTCTGATAACTAGCAATATTGAATTATTTTCTCATGTACCTGTTGGCTATTTTGAGGAATGTCTATTCAGATCTTTTGCCCATTTTCAAATCATATTATTTTCTTTATTCCTGTTGAGTTGTTGTAGCTCCTTATATATTCTAATTATTAATTCCTTGTCAGATGAGTAGTTTGTAAATATTTTCTCCCATCTATGGGTTGTCTCTTCACTTTGTCAATGGTTTCCCTTGATATGAGGAAACTTTTTAGCTTGCTATGATCCCATTTGTCCAATTGTGCTTTGGTTCCCTGTGCTTTGAGCTTACTACTCAAGAAGTCTTTGTCCAGGCCAGTGTCCTGAAGCATTTCCCTGGTGTTTACTTTCAGTAGTTTCTTAGTTTTAGGTAATATATTTAACTCTTTAATTCATTTTTATTTTATTTTTGTATATGGTGAGAGATAAGGATCTAATTTCATTCTTCTGTATGTGGATATCCAGTTTTCCCAACACTATTTATTGAAGAGACTGTCTTTTCCCCACCAAATGTTCTTGGTAACTTTGTTGAAGATAAGTTCACTCACTGTAGATGCATAGATTTATTTCTGGGTTCTCTATTTGGTTCCATTGGTCTGTGTGTCTGTTTTCAGTGGGGAAAATGTGATTCCTCCAGTGCCTAGGATGTCTTTGGCTATTCTGGGGTTTTGTATAAATATTAGGATTATTTTTTCTATGTCATGGGTATTTTGACAGGGATTGCATTGAATCTGTAGATTGTTTTGGGTAGTATGGTCTTTTAATTGATTCCTTTGAAAATAATATTGATTTATTTTTTTTTTAAATCATAGCAGTGTACATTGATACTATCATGGGATACAGTATACTGTTTCTATATACAATTTGAAATACTTTCATCCAACTGGCTAACATAGCCTTCATGTCTTTTTCTTAGTTATTGTGTTAAGACATTTATATTCTACATTTAGAGAGATTCACATGTACCCTTATAGGATGAACCATAGGCGTGATCCCACCAATCACCCTCCCTCCACCCACCCTCCCCTCCTCCCTCTCTCCATATTCCTGGGCTAAAATTGGGTTATAGCTTTCCAGCTATATATTAGTTTCATAGTAGGGCTGAGTACATTGGATACTTTTTCTTCCATTCTTGAGATACTTTGCTAAGAAGAATATTTTCCGGCTCCATCCATGTAAACAGAAAGAAGGTAAAGTCTCCATCATTCTTTAGGGCTGCATAGTATTCCATGGTGTACATATACTACAATTTATTGATCTATTCATGGTTCAATGGGCACTTGGGCTTCTTCCATGACCTAGCAACTATGAATTGGGCTGCAACAAACATTCTGATACAAATATATTTATTATAGTGTGATTTTTGGTCTTCTGGATATATACCTAGTAGGGGAATTATGGGATCAAATGACAGGTCTATTTTTAGTTCTCTAAGTGTTCTCCAGATATCTTTCCAAAAGGAATGTATTAGTTTGCAATCCCACCAGCAGTGTAGAAATATTCCCTTTTCTCCACATCCATACCAGCATCTGTGATTTTAGGATTTTGTGATATGGGCCAATTTTACTGGTGTTAGATGATATCTCAAAGTAGTTTTGATTTGCATTTCTCTGATGATTAAGGATGGTAAGCATTTTTTCATATATCTGTAGGCCATGCTCCTGCCTTCTTCACAGAAGTTTCTCTTCAGTTCCCTTACCCACACTGAGACGAGATCACTTGTTCTCTTCTTACTAATACATTTGAGTTCTCTGTGGATTCTGGTTATTAAACCGTTGTTGGAGACATAACCAGCTATTATCTTCTCCCATTCTGAGGGCTGTCTGCTTGCTTTACTTACTGTGTTCTTGGCTAGGCAGAAGCTTTTTAATTTGATGAGGTCCCAGTAGTGTATTTTTGATGTTGCTTCAATTGCTCAGGGGGTCCTCCTCATAAAATTTTCAGCCAGGACAGTTTCTTCAAGTGTTTTCCCTACACTTTCTCCTAGTATTTTATAGTTTCATGTCTTAAGTTTAAATCTTTAATCCAGTGAGTGTCTATCTTAGTTAGTGGTGAAAGGTGTGGATCCAGTTTAGTCTTTGGTAGATCGCCAGCCAGTTCACCCAGCACCATTTGTTAAATAGGGAATCTTTTCCCCACTGAATGTTTTTAATTGGCTTGTCAAAGATCATATAACAGTAAGTAGCTGGGTTCATCTCTTGGTTCTCTATTCTGTTCTATACATCTACCTCTCTGTTT
>NW_003852400.1:18103746-18105527 GCF_000181295.1 Otolemur garnettii
CTATTTCAGAACTTGATATAGGTCTATTCAACATTTCCACTTCATTCTGACTAAGTCTTGGAAGGTGGCATGCTTCCAAGTATTGGTCAATTTCCTTGAGATTTTCCTATTTCTGAGAATAACGTTTCCTTTAATATTCATTAGGGATTTTTTGAATTTCTAAAGAGTCTGTTGTTATTTTGTCTTTACCATTTCTGATTGATGAGATTAGAGATTTTATTCTTTTTTTCTTGGTTAGGTTGGCCAAAGGTTTATCGATTTTGTTGACTTTTTCAAAAAACCAACTTTTTGATTTATTGATCTGTTATATAATCCTTTTGTTTTCAATTTCATTTAATTCTGCTCTAATTTTGGTTATTTCTTTTCTTGTGCTGGGTTTGGGATTGGAATATTCTTCCTTTTTCAGTTGCTTGAGATGTCCCATTAGGTTGTTAACTTCCTCTCTTTCTGTTTTCTAGAGGAAGGCTTGCAATGCTATAAATTTCCCTCTTAAGACTGCCTTTGCAGTATCCCAGAGGTTCTGATAATTCGTATCTTCATTATCATTATGTTCCAAAAAGTTGGTAATTTCCTTCTTGATCTCGTCTCTGACCCACCCATTATTCAGCATAAGGTTATTTAGCTTCCATGTTTTTGTATGAGACGGCAAATTCCTGTTGTTACTGAGTTCAACTTTTATTCCATGATGGTCTGAGAGGATGCAAGGAATAATTTCTATTCTTTGAAATTTGCTGAAATTCGACTTGTGACCTAAAATGTGGTCGATTCTGGAGTATGTTCCCTGGGCCAATGATAAAAATGTGTATTCAGTTTTGTTCAGATGAAATGTTCTGTAGATGTTCATGAAATCCAAATGCTGAATTGTTAAGTTTAAATCTAAAATTTCTTTGCTAAGCTTCTTGTTGTAGGATCTATCCAACACTGCCAAAGGAGTATTAAAATCTCCAACTATGATGGAGCTGGGAGAAATCAAGTTGCTCATGTCTATTAGAGTATCTCTTATAAATTGAGGTGCATTCTGGTTGCGTACATAAATATTGATGATTAAAATCTCATCATATTGAGTATTACCCTTAACAAATATAAAGTGTCTAACCTTATCCTTGCTTACTTTTGTTGGTTTAAAGTCTATTGTATCTGTGAATAAAATTGCAGCACCTGCTTTTTTCTGCTTTCCATTTGCCTGGACTATAGATGACCATTCCTTCACCCTGAGTCTATATTTGTCTTTTAAGGTAAGGTGGGATTCTTGTATGCAGCAGATATCTGGCCTGAGTTTTTGTATCCAGTCAGAGAACCTGTGCCTCTCTAGAGGGTAGTTTAAGCCATTCACATTGATTGAGAATAACGATAAGCCTGGTATAATTGTTGGTATCGAGTTTTTCGAAAGTCCAGTGGACATCTTTAATCCTTTCGCCACTGTGGAGGTTGGAATTTGATGAAAATTTTCTGTGTGAGTTTACTTATGTGGTGGAGGATTGCAATGGTCATTATGGAGGATAGGTCTGCGAATATCCTGGAGGGCTGGTTTATTTATGGCAAATTTCTTCAACATGTGAATGTCATTAAAGTATTAAATTTCTCCATCATAAATGAAACTCAACTTAGCTGGATACAGGATCCTCGGTTGAAAGTTATTTTGTTGGCTTGGCACCAGCCACATACACCTAAGGTGGCGGCTTCAAATCCCCAGCCCGGGCCCGCCAAACAACAATGATGGCTGCAACCAAAAAATGGCCAGGCGTTGTGGCGGGCGCCTGTAGTCCTAGCTACTTGGGAGG
>NW_003852400.1:18105761-18126891 GCF_000181295.1 Otolemur garnettii
TAATATTCTTCCCCTTGTAGGTTATGGTTTTCTTATGTCTAGCTGCTTTCAGAATTTTCTCTTTCATCTTAACTTTAGTGAAGTTAATTATAATGTGCCTGGGGGATGTCTTTATTCGGGTTGAGTCGTCCTGAGGTTCTGAAACTGTGTGCTGTCTGAATTTCAGAATCTCTTGGCATGTCTGCAAAGTTCTCTTTCATAACTTCACAAAGAGGAGCCTCTGTGCTTTGTGAAGCAACTTCGTCGCCTTCAGGGATTCCCATAAGATGAATATTAGTTTTCTTCGAATTATCCCAGAGCTCTCTTAGAGAGTGGTCAGTTTTGGCTCTCCATTTCTCTTCATCCTTGAGTGCTTCAGCACATTCAGAAGCTTTGTATTCAGTGTCAGAGATCCTTTCTTATGCCTGTTTCATTCTGTTACCGAGGGATTCTACCGTATTTTTCAGATCTTTGAGGGCTGCAACCTCTTGCCTCAGTGTTTCAAAATCTTTGGTCATTTTATCTTTGAAATCATTGAATTCTTGAGACAGCTTTTGAATAGTTTGAAATTCTAATTCCTACCTTTCCTTCATTCTGTTAATCTTGTTATCCAGATTCTGTACTCGATTTCTGTCATCTCAGCCATCTGTTTATGGATGGGATCTTCAATTGCATCTTCCCCATCCTTCCTTGGGGGACTTGATCTACTCTGGTTATTCGAGTTACCAGAGTTTTTCTGCTGAATTTGCCCCATTTGGAGACTGTCCCCAAACCATTCATCCAGTGGCTGCTATTGTAGAAGATGCCAGCTTCTTCTGATTGCCTGGAGTGATAGGGTATGTCTGTCCAGAAAAGCCTCAGGGGTGTGAGCCTTATTGTTCTAGCTGCTGTGGCTGCTGCTCTTCACCTCAGGGTACTGCCACTCCAGTGTGGTTCCCTCTCAACTGACTGTCCTCTTGCAGCTCTCAGGCCACCGGGCCTGGGGTGCCGGGAATGTGCGGGTAGATCAGTCCTCGGGGGGGGGACCTCCGCTCAGGTTCCCAGGGTGGTGGCAGAGTGCCAGCTGCTGCACAGAGAATGCGCAGGTGGATCAGTCCTGGGGTGCCCTGCTCAGGTGCCCAGGAGAAGTGGCAAAGCACCAGCAGTCGTGTGGGGAATATGTGGGTTGATCAGTTCTCGGGGGCCCTGCGTGGGTGCTGGGGAGCAACAGCGGAGCACCAGCAGCCATGCAGGGAACGTGCAGCCAAAGCAGTTCTCCGGCTGCAGTTCTGGGACAGGGTGCTTGGTCCCGCAGCAGTGTGGGGATGCTGCTCTTGGGCCTCCTCTCACTGTCTCTGCAGGCAAAGGTAGAAGGGTGGACTGGGAATTCAAAATGGCAGTGAAAGGTTAGTTCGATTTTTCTGCATGGCAAGAGGGTTTCCGAGTCTCAGCAGGGTCCTTCTAAGAGAGTAGACCCCACTTTCTGTAGCTGTCACAGGTGGGGTAAGACAGTAAGTCCTCAGTTCACTGCTCACCTGTAGGAAACTCACAGGAGCAGACAAAGAGAAAACAAAGAGAAAAACACAACTTTCTTGGGGGAGGGGGCGGACACCCTCCCTTCAAGATGTATTATGTACCTGTAGATTGCTTTCTAGGAGTCGTAACTTGCCTCAGCAGAGGTGTCTTGCAGATATCACTCTTGTTTCTCCGCTGGGCTCCTAGTCTTCAATTTTGTTGGGTATTTTCTGAACTTTATCCTTCCCTCTGGACAGGAGCATCTGTCGGAAACTGGTACCTGTTGGCCATCTTCCCCCCCCCCCAACTTTGATACTTTAGTGAGAAATATAATATTGATTTATCATGAGCGTGGAAAACTTTTCACTGTTTGTGACCTCTTCAGTTTCTTTCATCAAGGTTTTATAGTTTTTACTATGGAGATCCTGTATTTCTTTGGTTAAGTTTACTCCTAGGTATTTAATTTTGTTTATAGCTATTGTAAATGGTATTACTGTCTTGGTTTCTTTTTCACAGTATTTTAGTTATTTTTGATAGATTTATCTTTAGTTTTCTTACTCAAGATATTTGTTCATGTGCTGCAATTACAACAGTATTCTATATTTGTGCACTTTCTGTGTGTTGTATACCTTCAGATAACTTCTTACTGTTCACGAATGTCTTTTTTTTTTCATATTGAAGAACTTGGTTTAGCATTTCTTGTAGGATAGGTCTGGTGATGGTTATATCCCTCAGTTTTGTTTGTCTGGGAAAGTCTTTATTTCTCCATCATGTTTGAAGGATGTAATATTCTAGGGTTAAGGTTTTTTTTTTTCCTTAAACACTTTGAATGTCATGCTACTCTCTCTGGATTGCAAGGTTTCCCTTTACAGTCCAGAGAGAGTAACATGACATATTCAAGTCTTCTGCCAGACCTATTGGAGTTCCTATATATATTTTTTTCTTTTTTCTTGCTTCTATTAGGCCCTTTTCTTTATCTGTAACCCTAAGGAGCTTGATTATTAAATTCATTGTGGTAGCCTTACTTGAGTTAAATCTGCTTGATGTTCTGGGACCTTCTTGTACTTTAATATTGATGACTTTCTCTAGATTTGGAAAACTGTGTTATTATTTTGTTGAATATACTTCCTATTTCAGTCTCTCTACCTCCTCTTTAAAGCCATAACTCTTAGACTTGTCCTTTTGAGTCTGTTTTCTAGATTTTGTAGGTATGTTTCATTCTTCTTTATTCATTTTTTTCCTCTTTTTGACTATATTTTCAAATAGGCCTGTCTTCAAACTAACTAATTCTTTTCTCTGCTTGATCAATTCTGCTGTTGAGAATTTCTGATATATTTTTCAGTTTGCCAGTTGTATTTTTCTGCTCCAGAATTTCTGCTTGATTTTTTATTTTTTCAGTCACTTTGTTGAATTTCTCTGCTAGGGTTTTGAATTCCTTCTTTGTGTTATCTTGAAGTTTGATGAGTTTCATCAGTACAACTCTTTCGAATTCCTTGTCTGAAATGTAATGTCCCCTACTTCTATCACTCTGGGACTGGTCTCTAGTACCTTCTTTAATTCATTTGTTGAGTTTTCCTGGCTATTCTTGATGCTTATGGATGTTCATTGGTGTCTGGGCTTTGAAAAGTTATTTATTTTATTCTTTTCAGGCTGGGCTTGTTTGAACATATCCTTCTTAAGAAGGCTTTCCAGATATTCAAAGGGAATTTAGTGTTGTGATCTAAGTCTTTGGTCACTGCAGTCATAATAGTACTGGGTGTGCCCCCAAGAACAGTAATGCAGTGACTCTTGTAGACTCATGGTGCACTTGGGTAAGATATGGGAGAATTCTCTGGATTACCAGGCAAAGTTTCTTGTTCTCTTCCCTCACTCTCTGTGCTGGAGTTGGGGAAGAGTAATGTGGGTACTCCCTCATGGCCACTGCAGGTTGGACTACACCAGGTCACACCACAACAGGTTACACCTGGAGCCAGCTGAGTCTCAGCCAAAGCCCAAGTGACTGCTACTGGCCATTTCTGATGTTTATTAAAAACTCAAGGGCTTTTTAGTCAGTAGGTAGTAAATCATGTCAGGACTGGATCCTTCCCTTCTGGGAAGCACGTTTCCTTCTGGTCCAGAGTGGCTCTGAAATGTCCAGGAAATAAGCCCCAGACTCAGGGGCTTTGGGAGTCAGTTTGGTGCCTTATTTTACTGTGGTTGAGCTAGTACACAAATTACAAAACAAAGTCCTCTGAACTCTACCCTTTCTCCACGTGAAAGACTTCCTGAGCTGCAATGCCGAGAGTCATGGGATGGGTGACACAGGCACTGGTTTGGCCACCCCTCTGGTATATCACTGGGTCAGGTGTGCCCCAAGTGCACTGGCTCTGAGCCAGCACAGCTGCAGGAATTGCCCAAACTACATCCTTTTCAGCCTGACTGCCATACACATTAATTTCATGCCCCAGGCCACTTTTTGTCAGCTGGTAGTGGGGCTAACCAGATGTTGGGTTTGGGGGCAGAGGATTTTCCTGTGACCCAGCTGGTCTAAATGCTCCCTCAGTGGGCACTGGCAGGATCTTCCCTGTGCTCTGTTCTCTGGTTGACAGCATGGCTGTGAGTTCCAGTGCAAAGCCCCACAACCATTTCACTCTCTTGTGGTCACACAGATTCTTTGTGTACTGTCATGGCACTGCATGTGTACTGTCATGGCGTAGCGTAGGCGGGAAGGGCTGCCTTTTCTGCCCTCTTCATTGCCTCTTGAAATAACGTTTACATCAGGTACTGTGATTATTCACCTGATTTTTGGTTCTTCTGAAGGTGCTTCTGTGTGTGGATAGTTGTTCAATTTTGTGTTTTGCAGAGGGATAATCTTGGGAGGTTTCTATATGATCGTCTTGTTCTACCTTTTCCTTGTTTTGAGTATAGGAGTAATTTTTTTAATGTTAAGAGCCTCAGCAACTAATTTATAATAGAACATTTTAAAACATAAAAGTTGTTCAAAATTGACTGGTACATTTCAGATTATTGTAAAGATATAAGAGTACTTTGTTTTAAAATATTTAGTCTCTTTTTAATTTTTTACAAAAGTGTTTTTCTAGGGTTAGACTTTATAATTGAAATTTAATTCTTTTGCTTAGCCCCTTGGATTTTTAAATTGGAACTTCCTGGCATGTATTTCTGAAAGAAAATACACTAATTATCCTACTTATTGATCTTTGTTGTATTCTCTCTTTTTTTAAGGAGAACTCAATAAAGAAGGTGATAGAATTTTGGTAGCTGAAGGAGGTCTTGGTGGTAAATTACTTACAAATTTCTTACCATTGAAAGGGCAGAAACGAATAATTCACCTTGATCTAAAACTTATAGCTGACGTAGGCCTAGTAGGGTAAGTATCATTCATATTTTTATTATTGTATCGTACCTTCAAATAGTCTATGAATAGAAAATAAATGTACATGGTAATTTGGGGCCAGAATTATTTCTAGTGTATGGAATTTGTGTGTTGTATGGTGCAGTACACAATTTTGTATATACACTTGTGTTACAAATATACAATAACTGTATTTTGGAAATATGCCGCTAAATGCAGTTATTTTCAGATTGTCAACAGAGTTTCATCATTAATATTCATTTGTAAAAGGAAAGTAAGAGCAATTGAATAGATCAGGGGTCCTCAAACTTTTTAAACAGGGGTCCGGTTCACTGTCCCTCAGACCATTGGAGGGCCAGACTGCGGGCCCCAGGATGAGTCCACTGCTAAGCAGGACAAGCAGCGGTGGAAAAAACACTCGCAGGCTAGATAAATGTCCTCGGTGGGCCACATGTGGTCTGCGGGACGTAGTTTGAGAATGCCTGGAATAGATCAATGGGAATATTAAAGAATGAATAGAGAAGGAAAAATCAGTCAAATACAATATATATAATAGTGTAAAGATTGTTAGCAGGTATTAAGGAATAAGATTAGAAATCTAAACAAACCATATTTTAAAAAAAAATATAGAAGAAAATAAAAAGAGAGAAAAGATTGAGATAGTCTCTTGAGTCTTAATAGAGGCCTTGAGGTGTCAGTAATCAGATAGCTAAATTAGCTTACCAGCCAATCTCAATTCTCAGAATTCTCAGACACCGTCGGATCTTACTATGACTGTTTCTGTATCCTTCACGGCTCTGCTTAGTATCTGCCTATTTTAGTCCTGCAGACCTCACAAGATTGTTATCTTCCCCCAGCCTCCATTCTTTGATTAAATAATGCAGTTTAGCTGTGAGGTTTGCAGTGCTGCTGCCCAGTGGAGGGGGATAGATAGCAAGATAGTGAGTAGATGAAGGAAGGGAAATCTTCAGTTTGCATTTCTCCCTTCTCTGTCCTCCTTCCACTCTACAGCCCTCTTACGGAATTACCATTGTTCAGGTGGAAAGCTTACGGAAAAGATAGGGACTGCTCTACTCCCAATTCCTAGTTTTATTCTTTGCATTCCAAAGAAAGGTCTTTTCATCATCATCTCCAGCTATCTTAACTGCTGCTGCTGCTGCTTTTTTTTTCTTGTTTTTTGCTCAGGCTTGAGTACAGTGACATCATCATAGCTCTTAACAACCTTAAACTCATGGGCTCCATAAAAGTCTTTTCGCCTAAACCTCCTAAGTAGCTGGGACTCAGCATGGGCTGAGTCCATGTGCCACCACATGGGCTGATTTTTCTTTTTTCTTTCTTTTTTTTTTTTTTAAGAGACTGGGTGTGAGTGTGTGAGTGACACAAGAGTCTCCCTGTATCACTGTAGGTAGAGTGCTAGGGCATCATTGCTCCCAGCAACCTCAAAATCTTGGGCTCAAGAGATTCTCTTGCCTCAGCCTTCCAAGTAGCTGGGACTGCAGGCACCCACCACCATCCCTGGCTAATTTTTCTGTTTGTAGTAGATATAGGGTCTCACTCTTGCTCAGGCTTGTCGTGAACTCCTGAACTCAGGCGATCCACCCACTTTGGCCTCCCAGAGCCCAGGCTGACCGTGAACTCCTAGGCTCAAATGATCCTCCCACTTTAGCCTCCCAAGTGCTGGGATTACAGATCTGTGAGCCACCCTGCCCAGCTTTTTATAGCTTCTTTACAAGACTCTGAAGTTTGAATCTCTCACTTTTTGCCCTACCTGACCAGCAACTATGTCTTAACCCCCATTGGCTTAGAATTCACAGAGGTTCCATTCCTGCTAAAATTATAAGAAGAAAAGATGTGAACCTAGGTGGCACCTGTGGCTCAGTGAGTAGGGCGCCAGCCCCATATACTGAGGGTAGTGGGTTCAAACCCAGCCCCAGCCAAACTGCAACAAAAAAATAGCTGGGTGTTGTGGCAGGCACCTCTATTCCCGAGTACTTGGGAGGCTGAGGCAAGACAATCACCTAAGCCCAAGAGCTGGAGGTTGCTGTGAGCTGTGATTCCGTGGCACTCTACTGAGGGTGACAAAGTGAGACTCTATCTCCAAAAAAAGAAAAGATGTGAACCTAGCTTGCCATTCGCATTTAATGTTCTCAATAAAACAATAGCTATGAGAGTGTGAGGCATAAGTTTTGTAATCCTCTGTAATATTTAGGAACATTATAGGTTTAGTAGAGTTCTGTGAGCAAGACTGGAAATCTAGCCATTCACAGTTACATTTGGTGGGAAAATGTGTTTCAGGTTCCAAAAAGACACCTTTATAGTTTAATAAGAGCCTAGCAAGGCTGAGTAGTAAAAGTGGAATAGTAGTGGGGGACTCAGATTATTGGATTAGGAAGTCAAATCTTCTGTATAGCTGATCTTTGGCTAAGTTATACAGCCTCTCTAAGCCTTTGTTTTCTTATCTTTAATAGTGGATAAGGAAAGTGGTTGCTTTAAAATGTTGGCAGGTAAGCTAATGCATATACACAGCAGAGCAGATCCTTTGCATTTATGAAGGCCAATGAATGGGAGCTGCTCCTATCATCATCAGTATGTTGCCAGCTTATTGGCAGCTACATAAAATACTAAGATCTTCAGAAGTAGAAGAAATGACAGCCAGAAATTCAAGCATCAAGATTCTAGTGCGTTAACATATGTATCCTAGTGCTTTTAATTGGGCATCTATTTTTGAAAAGTTACTACTGAGAAATATCCTTTTTGCTGGTTCTGCGAATGGAATGGACTGAACCTTAAAGGAAAATTCTCATGTAATTAGTACACTTACACTACTGTTGCCAAATCTGATCTTTGCATAGCTTGGATTTCGGCCTCTAAAATTTTCATTCAGTCCTTTTCAAGAAAAATCTCAAACATCTATTCAGCCATTAGCATACTCTTTCTCCTTACACTTATCTTATTGAAAATAGTTGCTTTCATTTTTATGTGCTTACTCATTATTATGAAACTATGAAGATATTAGAAATAAATAAGCGCAGCTAGTGGTAATCTTGGACAAAAATGTTTGCAGTTTGCTTTTCAAAAAGTTACAAGAGCCTGGGTGAAACAGGATGTGAGAAAATAATGTTTATTCCAAGAGAAATGAGTCATTAACAAATTACACATAATTACATTTAAAATTGCAGAAAGATTTTTCTTACGAGGATCATTGTTAAAAGAGCTCCTTATAGAGCTTATAAATTTTTATGAATTCAAAATTAATATTTGCAAAATGTTGCATCATTTTTCCAAATGTAAGTTTGGCAGAGTTTTTGAAAGAAGAGCTTCCATAAGAAGGTAGGGATCACATTTGTTCCATTACTATATTTCTGATGCTTAGTATGGTGCCCAATACAAAGTCAGTGCTTGATAAATATTTGTTGGATAAGTTTAATGAAAATAAATGATTGAAATTTAGGAAAGAATCTTTTAAGTGACTCCACTTTCTAGTACTTTCATACACATGAAGACTTTCTTGAGAGAAATTTAGCAATAAAACTAAAAGCCTTGGGCAGCACCTGTGGCTCAGTGGGTAGGGCGCCATCCCCATATACCAAGGATGGTGGGTTCAAGCCCAGCCCCGGCCAAACTGCAACAAAAAAATAGCCGGACGTTGTGGTGGGTGCCTGTAGTCCTAGCTACTGGGAGGCTGAGGCAAGAGAATCACCTAAGCCCAGGAGTTGAAGGTTGCTGTGAGCTGTGTGATGCCAGAGCATTCTAGTGAGGGCGATAAAGTGAGACTCTGTTTCTACAAAAAAAAAAAGAAAGAAAGAAATTAAAAGCCTTTCATATGAGCATATATTTTAATCCACGATTTGCTTATCTATTTATTTCAAGAAAGAGTTCAAAGATGTGCTCAAAGGCTTAAGGATAGTCACTACATTGCTTAAAGTTTTTAGAAAAAGGTAAATAATACATCCCTATTTGCAAAAAGAAAAAATAGTTGTTGATTAATCCCACCACTCAGAGATGATTATTTCTAGCTGCATACATATTTTTTGGTAGTCTTATTTATATTAGTGAGAAATTGGAAACAACCTAAATGTCTGTCAGTAGGAAATTAGTCAAGTAAATTATACTTTACGACTGAAAGATACTCACCCTTTATTATTTGGTTGAAAATGCAGGCCAACCTGGTTAGGGCCCCAGCCTGCAGTGGCCCCATAGTAGAATGTTCTGCACTGTGGCTCCTCACAGCAGCTCTGCTAGGCAGCTCTGCTGTCATTCCCTATTTATTAATAAGGTGTTCTTTTAAACAACAACAACAAAAGGAGGCCAAGCAACTGTAAAGTATTCTTTAAAAAAAGAAATGTTGATCAAGCAAGCTGGCTCATGCACTTGACCTTCCCTCAGCACTCTGGGAAACCAAGGTAAGAGGATCATTTGGGACAAGACTGGGCAGTATAACAAGAGCCCCCCCCCACCCCCCACACACACACACAAATGTTTTTTTAAAGTATCCTTGTGGGCATGAGGGACTATAGTCCTAGCTACTTGGAAGGAGTCTACTTGAATTCTTAGGGATTCAGAAATGAACAAGTGTTAATATTGGCATTTGTTGTATATTTTTTTTCTCATTTTAGATTCCCAAATGCTGGAAAATCCTCTTTGCTAAGTCGAGTTTCTCACGCAAAACCTGCAATTGCAGATTATGCATGTAAGTACAACTTGATTGTGTATTTTAATGCGTGGAGATAAATGTTTAAAGACTAATATTTCTTTAATATGAATAAAATGACAACTCTAAGGATAGCCTTAGTTTAAAAACTTTTGGCAGATAAAATACATGCATTTTTCATTAATCTTTGAAACCTTTATACCCTTCAGCAAAGTTCTTTGTCCTCCTTATTAAACACTTTTGATTTAGTTAGAATTTTGTGAGCCACCTACCCTTTATCAAGCTCTTTGATAAAGAACTAGGAAGGCTGAGAAGAATACTTCATTCATTTAGAAAATATTTATTTCTAGGAACTGCATTATGTTGTGGGGTTACAAAGACTACTATGCAGAAATGGCTACTGTTCTTGAGTTTCACTGAGCTTACAGATGAGTGGGAGAAAGCATATATATCAGTAATAAATACAAGGAAATTTAAAAGGGTACTGTGAAAGACGGTTGAATGGCCAATATTTATTGTAATACATAGGACTTGAGAAGAAAAGAGGAGGAAAAACAATAAGTCAAGGAAAGAGGCTAGTGTCGGTGACTGCTTTCTATTTTCTTGAAAAGTGTGATGCTTGGACTGAGATGTGAAGAATAATTCGTGAAGAAGTGGAGCTGAAGGAATAGCCTGTATACAAGGCTTAGTGGTGATGTGGTGTAGATTTGTGGTCTGGAGATAGGAGGTGAGAGAGAGGAATTGAGATGAGGCTAGAGATGGGGAGAAGACCGTATCACCTAGACCAGTGATTTTAAACTTGGGTGCCGTGAGAAGTTTTAAAGATCATTAAATTATTTTTGAATGAAGTTCGAAGCACAGTAAGTGTATTCTTTTTTTTACTCCTCTTTTTGATCAACATAATTTAAGTGTGCCTCATAAGTTTATAGATTCAAATGAGCTATGCAATAAAATAAATTAAAAAACACTGATCATGTGGGCTCTATCTGATCTTTCTTTCTCAAAGGCAGTTGTAAGCCTTTAAGCAAGGGATATGATGATTAGATTTTCCTTTAAAGAGATCTCTACCTATAATATAGAAAATGGATTGGTGCAAGACATAAAAAGATCTGCAGAAACCAGTTAGTAGGTTCTTGCAGGAACTAGATGAGAGATAAAGGAAGCTTAGGGAGGAGTAAGGAGTGACATGACAGGATCTCTGCCATCATTAAACAAAATGACACAGAACGACATTAACCTGGAAAATAAAATTAAGCCATTCTAAAATTAGACTCTGATGAACTAGTTAATTTTGAACTAATTGCTATAAAATGCGTGGCCAATATTTGTTATAATACACAAAACTTGAGAAGAAAAGAGGAAAAACAGTAAGTCCTAGGAAAGAGGCTAGTATAGGGTTGGTGAAGCTTAAGAATAACTGAATGAGAAAGTACTAGAAAAATGTCATCTACAAACCCCATGATAGAACCTAAATTCTGGCCCCTCACTTCCCCGGACTTTATTATCATGCAACTTAAAGTGCAGTAGAAAAAATTTCAGACTTAGATTAGGCCTGTGCAGATTATAAAAATCTGTGTGCTTTTTCCGCATTTTTGAAAGCAAAGGTTATCATAGCTTCCATTTCAGCAAATTAGAACAAAATCTGAATTAAACTGTTCACAGCAAAGAAATACTGTTCATTCTGTGCATAATGCTAAAACTAGTTAGAGAGTACTGGCCTTTATTCTAGCTTTAATTTATTGTTATTTTTCCTTATAGTTACAACACTAAAGCCTGAACTTGGAAAGATTATGTACAACGATTTCAAACAGGTGGGGACTTTTTAAATAAAACATTCAGTTAGAAGTAAAGATATTTAGTTTTGGTATATGGGCTTTATATTTCTGTGGTGTGAGGGAGAGAAAGTAGTAAGATTTTGTTTATGGCAGTCAAAATAATTCTTCTGAGCACTACCTAGTAAAATGTTGTCTAAGAATTTAATTTCTGGTTCCTCCAAAGGTTAAGTCCAGTTTATTGGTACATCATATCTTTATCTCCCTAGTCTGTTCCTTCTCATTGCAAGTCCTTCTTTTGTTACCATATTGTATTGATCTTCCTTTCCTGAAAACATTTTCTAAAGTTCATAGAAAAGATTTTATTCCAACTTCCTTTTTTTGGAAAAAAAAGTTGTTTGTCTCATTTAGCTATTTAAAATTTACTTTTCCTTGGTAAGAAAGAACTATAGCTCTTTGTATAATTAAAATAAAAAATTAATAAAATTTTTAAAATATATAATGTACTGTTTAGTAGTTGTGCTCCTAAATATGAATTGAAAAGTTATGTGCACATGAAAGTCTCCACATGGATGCTTATGACAGCTTCATTCATAATTACCAAAACCTAGAAACAACTTCACTTCAGTAGGTGAATGCGTAAAGATATAGAGTGTCCCAAAAGTCACTCCTAAAGGGAAAATTTTCCCCATGTGTAGCAACTTCAGGAGTGACTTTTGGGACACCCTGTACCGTGGTACATTTAGACGATGGAATATTATGCAACTCTAAAGAGAACTGGACCATCAAATCATGAAATCCTTTGGACCATCTTTGAAATCCATCAAATGGACCACATTTAATGCATATGACAAAGAAGTTGATGTGAAAAGGCTACTGTATGATTCTAACTATATGATCTTCTGGAAAAGGCAGAGCTATGGAGATAGCAAAAAAGTCATCACTGATTACTGGGGTTAGTGAGGAAAGAGGTGAATAAGCAGAGCACTTAAATTTGAGGGCACTGAAACATTCTGTTTCGATACTCTAGTGGTGGATACATTATATATTTGCTAAAACCCATAGAATGTGCAACATCAAAAGTGAACCCTACTGTAAAGTATGCACTTTGGGATGTAATGATGTGTTAATGTAGGTTCATATATTCCTGTGACATAATTCAAAAGGCATAAAAACTTATGTTCATTTATTATAACAGTAAAAAATAAAGACTTCAATTATATATAGTATTAAATAGTATAAATACAAGAGATGTAGAAAACAATAGAGGAAAAGAAAACTTTACTTGTAAATCATTGTTTATAATAAACTTAAACACTGTTGGTTTTTAAGGAAATCAGTAGAGAACCTCTGAAGGAAATTTCAGAACCTCTGTTGTGCACACTACTTTGTCATGTAGCCACAACTTCCTTTAAGACTGAATTCTTCATTCACACTGGACAGCAGTTGTAGAGTACTACTTATTATCCCCTTCAGCAGCTCCAAATTTATCTGGGTGATTTAAGAACAACAATGATAAATGATGTCTGGACCCCAGAGATGGTGAAACGAAACTTGTTGGGGATAGGGCCGAGACATCTGTAGTTTCTAGGTGATTATGATGTACAGTGAAGGTTGAAAAGCACAAGGGTAGAATGATGTTAATAATTCTTATCATCTCCGAAAGGAGTATAGGAACACTGTGCTTTTCATTTTGTAAGAATAGCTGATAATCCTGCTAGTATCATATGAACAAAAAGGGAATAGTAGTGCCAAATAGACAGTTACAAATTGAATTTAAAAGTGTGGAGCAATGCATAGTAAATGTTTGCTGAACTTAATATCCTTAATAGACTTCCACAAATTCAGATCGTAAAAGTTGAAATTTTATGAAAACTTCATGTTGAACAATACAGTTTATGAAATTATAAGTTTATGTGATTAGTAAATACTAAATTAATCCCTCAATTTCTAGAGTGTTAGATTAATAAGTAAAAATGGGACTTTAATGTCTGATGACAAAGGATTTTAATTTTTAATACTGTTATTTTTTATAAAGGTATCTTGGCTTTTCAAAGATGCAATGGTAAACTTAAATTAAAAACTGTGTATATTTGAAATATGGAAATTTTTGTGTATAATTAAAATTTTTATATATTTTTCTTTTTCATCTAACCATTTAACTTTGTGTTAGATATCAGTAGCCGACCTTCCAGGTTTAATAGAAGGAGCACATATGAACAAAGGAATGGGCCACAGATTCCTGAAGCATATAGAAAGAACTAGACAGCTTCTTTTTGTGGTAAGTCATACCAAGTTACTATTCAAATGAATGTGAACATCAATGAGTTGAGTTTTCCTAGAAAATTTTAATAACACTTAAAGTAGTAGTTTTTTTACTCTGCTAAGTATGATATGGGCATAGAAGTGATATTGTTTACTCTATCAGATACACGTTTGGCTGTATTTGTCAAGACTTGATTCCTGGCTCGGTGCCCATAGCTCAGTGGTTACTGCACCAGCCACAATCACCGGGGCTGGCCGGTTCAAACCCGGCGCAGGCCTGCTAAACAACAATGACAACAACAACAAAACAATAACCAGGTGTTGTGGTGGGCACTTGTAGTCCCAGCTACTTGGGAGGCTGAAGCAAGAGAATTACTTAAGCCTAAGAGTTTGAGGTTGCCGTGAGCTGTGATGCCACAGCACTCTACCGAGGGCGACATAGCAAGACTGTCTCCAAAAAAAAAGAAAAAAAAAAAAGACCTGATTTCCAAAGATTTCTAACATACTACTCTATTATTTGGTGCTTCTTTCATACTTCATTGATGCTGCTAGAAGTACAGGGGAGATTTGTCTGTAATTGGTATAAACTTTCTTATCTATACCATTTTTCATTTTATTAGTGACTTATTTTACCAGAATAATTATAGTTACCTTGATACCTCAATTTCTGGTATTTGTTTTGAATTACTAAGTTACCAGTATAGACTGAGGAATTATTTTTAGCTTGAGTGACCAAAATATTTCAAAACATAAAAATATAGAGTTGTTCTTAAGTTAAAGACTATCTCTTTCCCTCTTTTTTAGGTTGACATTTGTGGATTTCAGCTTTCTTCCAAAACTCAATACAGAACTGCTTTTGAAACTATACTACTGCTTACAAAAGTAAGTTTTCTGTTATAGAGTGTTCTGTATCTAGTCTAATATTAATGTAGGCATAAAGTACTATGTGTAATAATATAGTTAGTATAATACTCCTCCTTTTTAATGCTTTGAATAGCACTTAAAGAATTATTTAAACTTGTCTCCAGTTCTTCAATTTTCACCTGCTTCTGAAAATATTGCAACAGATAAAACACTCCTTGGGTTTCCAAGTACCTATTATTTACTTCTCAGACTTCATCTTGCTTCAACCTTAACACATCTATTTCTTCTTGAAACATTCTTAGCTTAACTAACTATAACTCCTGGTTTTATTTCTACTTGTCAGGTTCTTTTCTGCTCATCTTTCAAGGAACATTATTCAGAGTTCTGTCCTAGCCCTATTGTGTAGTATTACCCATTCCTATTGGCTTCAGTCACAGAAATACCCCGATGGCTGCCAAAGCTGCATCTGATACCCAGTTCTTTTAGTTGTGTTTAAACCAGAGGCCTGTTTTAGCCACTCAAATTTAGTATGTGTAAAACTGAACTCTTTATGTTTTTTTAACTCCTCGTCACCCCCGGAACTTCACTGAATGTGTAAGCCAGGAACCTGAGTGGTGGTCTTGAGTCTTTCTTCTGACCACATACGTTAAGCTCTGTCAGTTTTATATTCTGAATTTCTCTGAAATCCATCTACTTGTCTTATTCCATACCGTTACAATCATCATTCTCTTTCACTGGAACATTGACTCTCATCCTGGTCTTCTCTGCTTCCATTTGTGCTTTTCTCTATAGTCTTTTTTTTTTTATATGGCATCTAGAGGGATCTTTGTAAAAGAACCAAGATGATATTTGTTCCCTGCTAAAAACATTTTGATGGTCCCTGTTGTTGTTAGGTTAAAGTCTAACCTGGACATGGCATATGAGCAAGGTCTGGCAAGTTTGGCCCTGGCCTGGTAGTCCTTCCCACAGCCCACATGGTGCATTTTAGCTGTCTGATTTCCCATACATGAGCTGCTGACTTCTAGGACTTGTGGATCCTATTTTAGTTGTCACATTTTATCTATAATGAATAATCCAACTGCAAACGTTTATGCACAGGTTTTTGTGCAGACAAATGTTTTCATTTCTCTTAAATATATACCTAGGAGTGGAACTGCTGGATCTTTTTTTTTTTTTTTTTTGGGACAGAGCCTCAAGCTGTCCCCCTGGGTAGAGTGCCATGGCATTACAGCTCACAGCAACCTCCAACTCCTGGGCTCAAGCGAGTCTCCTGCCTCCGCCTCCCAAGTAGCTGGGACCACAGGCGCCCGCCACAACGCCCGGCTATTTTTTGGTTGCAGCCGTCATTGTTGTTTGGCGGGTCCGGGCTGGGGATTCGAACCCGCCACCTTAGGTGTACGTGGCTGGCGCCTTAGCCGGTTGAGCTATAGGCACCGAGCCGAACTGCTGGATCTTATGGTAACTCTTTGTTTAATATTTTGAGGAACTGCCAGACTGTTCCAAATTGGTTATACCACTGCACCATTTTACAGTCCTTCCAGCAAGGTTTAAATGTTCCAGTTTTTCCACATGCATGCCAACTATCAGCTGTTGTTTTTATTTACTCATCCTAGTAGGAATGCAATATTTCATTAGTTTTTATTTGCATTTCTTTTAGGATTAATGATGCTGAGCATCTTTTCATGTGCTTATTTGCCATTTGTATGCCTTTGGAGAAATATTTGTTCAGATTCTTTGCTTTTTTTTTTTTTTGAGAGAGAGTCTCAACTATGTTGCACTCAGTAGAGTTCTGTGGTGTCGCAGCTCACAGCAACCTCCAACTCTTGAGCTTAAGCGATTCTCTTGCCTCAGCCTCCCAACACCTGGCTGTTTTCATGTTGCAATTGTCACTGTTGTTTAGCTGGCCTGGGCTGGACTTGAACCTACCAGCCTCGGTGCATGTGGCTAGCACCATAACCACTGTGCTATGGGTGCCATGCCTCTTTGCCTATTTTTTAGTTTTGTTACTTGTCCTTCATAGCCTTGTAAGAGCTTTTTGTATTTTTGGATGTAAGTCCCTTATCAAATACGTGATTTGAAAATATTTTCTTGGGTGGTGCCTGTGGCTCAGTGAGTAGGGCACTGGCCCCATATACCAAGGGTAGCGAGGTCAAACCCAGCCCTGGCCAAACTACAAAAACAAAATATATATATAGCTGGGCATTGTGGCGCCTGTAGTCCCAGCTACTCAGGAGGCTAAGGCAAGAGAATCAGCTAAGCCCAAGAGCTCGGTAGAGTGCTGTGGCATCATAGCTCACAGCAACCTTCAACTCTTGGGCTCAAGTGATCCTCTTGGCTCAGTTTTTCTATTTTTAGTAGAGACAGGGTCTCAGTTTTTGCTCAGGCTGGTCTTGAACTCATGAACTCAAGCAATCTACCCTTGGCCTCGCACAGTACTAGGTTACAGGCGTGAGCCACTGCACCCGGCCAAGTTCAACTTTTTTAGATTCCACAAAATAGTAAAATCACATAATATTTGGTTTTTTGTGCATAGCTCATTTCACTTAGCTTAATGTCCTCTGGATTTATCCATGTTATCATAAATGACAAGATATTCTTCTTTGTATAGGCTTAACAGTATTCCTGTGTGTGTGTGTGTATGTGTATATTAATGTGTGGATCATTATGAAAGTTTTCAGATACACAAAAATCAACATAAAATTTGTGCAGGTGGAAATAAATGAAGTCATCCCAGCTACACCAATAAGCTGCACAGGTGAATCAGAAAGGATGCTGTTGACCGTGTTTCTTGGAAGTGAAGTAATGGGCCATAGCACAGTCTGTCTCAAAACTTTTATAGTGACCCACATATCACATTTTCTATATCTTTCTATCCATCAGAGAACACTTAGATTGATTCCATGTCTTGGCTATCATGCATAATTCCACAGTGGACATGGGAGCACAGGTACCTTTTGACACGCTGATTTCATTTCCTTTGGATGCGTACCCAGAAGGATTGCTGGATCTTATGGTAGTTCTATTGTTAATTTTTTGAGGAACCTTCATACTGTTTTCTATAATGGCTCTACTAATTTACATTTCCACCAACAGTATTCAAGGGTTCTTTTTTCTCCATATCCTCTCTAGTACTTATTTTTTTTCTTCTTTATTATAGTCATTTTTATAGGTGTGAGATATTTTATTATTTTTATTTACATTTCCCTGATGATTAATGATATTGAGCATTTTTTTCATATGCCTGTTGGCCATGTCTTAACTTTTTTTGAGATACATTTATTCAAGTCTTTTGGCTGTTTTTTGATTGGGCTCAGACTACCCAAAGCAGTGTACAGATTCAGACCATTTTCTATCAAAATTCCAATGACAGTTGTCACAGGAAATAGAAAAATAATCCCAAAATTTGTATGGAACCACTAAAGGCCTTAACTAGCCAAAGCAGTCTTGAGCAAAAAGAAGAAAGCTGAGGATCTCACAGTACTTGATTTTGAGACCTACTAAAAACTGTAGTAATCAAAACAGCATAGTACTGGCATAAAAACAGACATATAGACCAATAGAACAAAATAGTAGTGCACAAATAAATCACAACTAATCTTTTTAAAAGTTGCTAAGAAAACACAATGGGGACAGTACAGTTTCTTTAAAATGGTTGGGAAAACTGGATGTCCATGTGCAAAAGAATGACATTTAACCCTTATCCTCTATCCCATATAAAAAATTCAACTCAAAAGGACTAAAAACTTAAACATAAGACTTGAAAATATAAAACTACTAGAAGAAAACATAGAGGAAAAGCTTCTTGATGTTGGTTTGGACAGTGGTTTTTTGGATATAATCCCAAAGGCATAGGCAATAAAAGTAAAAGTAAGACAAATGGGTTTACATCAAACTATAAAGCTTCTGCACAAAAAGGCAGCACTCAACAGAGTGAAGAGACAACTTATATAGTGGGAGAAAATATTTGTAGAACATGTATCTGTAACGGTTAATGTCTAAGATATTTAAGGTACTGAAAAAACTCAATAGCAAGACCCCGTATTTTTAATTTTGATTAAGTTCCATTGCTTGTGCTTTTCGTGTATTATCTAAGAAACTATTGCCTCATTCAAGGTCACAAGATTAACTCTTCATTACATTTACTTTTTCCAGGAATACTACAGGTGTAACATTAAATTGTTACTATTGACTTCTGAATTTTATCTGTGTAAAGTTCAGATACCTATATTTGGCTCTGGACACAGAATCACATGTCTCTAGATGTCATATAAGCTAAAATACACTAACATAGGACATAAAAAGAAACATTTTCTGGATTTCCTTTGTTTTGAGGTTATTGGGATATATTGCATTTCAGTAATGCGAATGGGCTTTAGATTACCCAGGCCATTAAGTAAAAAAAGACATTGGTAAATAGATAATTTGTGCAGAAAATTATTTTGTTTTTTTCTTTTGATTTAAAGGAGTTGGAGTTGTACAAAGAAGAACTTCAGACAAAACCTGCCCTCCTGGTAGTTAATAAAATGGACTTGCCAGATGCCCAAGATAAATTCCATGCATTGATGAACCAGCTTCAGAATCCTAAGGGTAAATCCATTTATCCATTTAATTCTAGTTTAATGAATAGTACGTGCATAGAATGCTAATTGTTAACAATCAGTGGGAAATAAAGCTGACATTTCTACCCTTAAAAACTGTATATGTTGGAAGAAAGAACACATATCATATCAGACATTTAAATAACATTATAACATAATTTCAAGTTCCACAACTGGGCATGGTGGCTCACACCTGAAGTCTCAGTACTTTGGGGGGCCAAGGCAGGAGGATCACTTGAGGCTAGGAATTTGAGATCAATCTGGGCAACACAGGGAAATCTTATCTCTACAAAAAATTTTAAATCACCCAGCCAGATGTGGTGTGATGTGTACCTGTAGTCCCAGCTACTGAGGATGTAGAGGTGGGAAGATTACTTGAGCCCATGAGTTCAAGGCTGTAGTGAATTAGAATCATGTCACTGCACTCCTACCAAAGCAACAGAACAAGTCCCCAAAAATAATAATTACCAAGTTCTAGAATGTGTGATATGGACAGTAAGTTAGAAGAGACAAAAAAAAAAAGATTAATTTGAACTGAAAAGGTTAGCCTTCGTGAAGAAGTAAACTTAAATTGGGCCCTTGAAGAGTACATACATGAGATTTGGAACCTGTTAATTCTCCTTTAATTAACATACTCCACAAACTTCATTCCCCTAGTATTATGCACTGTAATTAAAACAGCTGATAGTTCTAAAGAGGTATGCTTCTTTGCAATACTAACTCCAAGTATTAGTTTTCTAAAAATAACTTGAGTTTTCCTATGTATGTGTAACGAAGAAAAACAGAAGCTGTTACTCTAAAAGGATTTATTTGTCTGCAGTTTCCTTTTTTTTTTGTCTGAAATTTCCTTGATGGACTACTTTGTGTAAAAGAACTTAAAAGAACTCTCCATAGTTCTGAATATTGACCTTTGCAGAGTGCCCTCTATCCTGTGGCAATGATGCTTTCATTTTTCATAGTCACAGATAAGGAAAAGTAGGTTGCATAGTAAGTGGCTAACGTGTTTTTCAGTAGGCCTAGTTTGTCATGTGTTTTTATCCTTAGGATAACAATTGGGGAAAATAGATTCTAATGTACGCTAGGACTTGCAAGTGGCACCGTAAGTTTTTCTCTCCTCTCAAAAATCTTTCCCCTGTGTAATTTACATGTTGGAGTTGGGAGTTGTGTGGGGTTAATACATTACTGTTTAGATATAAGTATTCCCTGATATTATTAAACAGTTAGACTTCATTCTTTAATGTCATTTGCTTTATAAAGTCATTAGTTTTGTTTACTTGTTTGTCTTGAAGAGAGGGGAATTTTCAGAAGAAGTACCTGAGTGAGGGTAACTCAAGATTTTGTAACTATTCTCTGGACTATCATAAAACAAAATATAGGCCTTTCAGTGATGTTTCTTGAATTAGCTCTGGTCTTTTTTGTCAGGGGCTTATGAATTTCAGAAAACAAGCTCCATGCTATCTCATTCAATCATTTTCAGTCCATTTAACCCATCCAGTCAGTGTGCTGTGCTCTCTTCCCATTGCCATGGTCATCAGGAGGAAGAAAAAGTGAGAACAGCTGTTAGCCCCTGTGAGGCAATAGGTCGGACTTGCCTGAAATGATCTTCCCTTGAACTCCCTTTCCTCCTCTTCAGTTTCAGTATAGACGCTAGCATCAATGATGATAAGCCTATACTTTGGAGAAGTTAAAGGTTTTTTGTATAGTGAGGCCAAATATAAATAATGTTCTTATTTTTATAGAAAATTTCTTTCAAAGAATCTGTTACCTCACTTTATTGACTCCCCCAAATTTATTACTATTGTAAGTAAATCATTTTTGTAGTTCATCTTCTACTTATGGTCAGTTTGGTTTAAAATGTGTTCATCCAACAAATATTTACTGTGCACCCATCATATATCTAGAACCTTAATATTAGTAAAATGGAAAGATTCTGAGAGCTTATTAGAGAGAGAAGGGGAAAAAAGGGAATTAAAAATGGTAAGTGATTAAGAAGGATGGAGACTTTACATCCTTCATGTTCACATGGATGGAGCTGGAGAATGTTCTTCTGAGCAAAGTATCACAAGAATGGAGGAAAAAGTATCCAGTGTACACACTCCTATTATGAAACTAATTTAAACCTTTTTATATGAAAGCTATAACCAAATAGCCTAAG
>NW_003852400.1:18127087-18153282 GCF_000181295.1 Otolemur garnettii
AAAAAAAAAAAAATGGTAAGTGGTTCCTTGCTTCACAGACCAAACCTCTAACACAATTTTGACTTACTTTCAAAAACAATGAAAATCAACTTAGCTTAGTGTTCTTTGTTTCAGATTTTTTGCATTTATTTGGGGAAAGCATGATTCCAGAGAAGACTATGGAGTTCCAACATATCATCCCTATATCTGCAGTTACTGGAGAAGGAATTGAAGAATTAAAGAATTGCATAAGAAAATCACTGGATGAGCATGCCAACCAGGAAAATGACACATATCATAAGAAACAGTTGCTAAATTTACAGATTTCTAGTACAGCATCTTGCAGCAAGCCACTGTCCGAGCATACTGTTACTAGAATGGATGTAGTTTAAGTCTATTAAAAACAGTATTGGTGGAATACATGTTTCCCTGAAAATAAGACCTACCCAAAAAATAAGCACTAGCAGGATTTCTATGCATTTGTTAAATATAAGCCCTACCCCGATAATAGGACATAGTGATGGATGTGGCTATGTAGATGCCGTGCATTTCAGCAAAGAGCGGTAAGGAAGACTGGAATGCCTTTATCTGTCACAGCTCCTTTCTCCCAGCCCTTCCCACTTGTGCGGGTGTGCATGTGGTAACTGCGGTGGCAGGTATCCTATTGCACACTATAGGCTAGGGGAAAGGAGTTCATGCATCACTAGCACCAGCTCCCCCTGTCAGGTTCCAGAAGATGACATAACTCTATTTGAATAAATGTAGATTGTTGTATTATACTTAATAAAAATAAGACATCCCCTGGAAATAAGCCCTAGTGTGTCTTCTTGGGAAAACATAAATATAAGACAGTGTCTTATTTTCAGGGAAACATGGTACTATTTAACCTTAAGAAAGAAAGAAATCTTGTTTTTTGTGACAACATGGATGAAACTGGAGGACATTATGTTAAATGAAAAAAGACAGGCCTAGAAAGACAAATACTACATGGTTTCACTTAACATGTGGAATCTTAAAAAATTTAGCTCTTAGAAGCAGAGAGTGAAAAGGGGATACCAGAGGGTCAGGGGATGAGTAGATAACATATTGATGAAAGGATACAGAATTTCACTTAGATAGGAATGTTCAAGAGATCTACCATGTAGCATTGACTATAGTTAATAACAATATGTTGGCTTGGTGTCTGTGGCTCAAGTGGCTAAGGCTCCAGCTACATACACCTAAGGTGGCAGGTTCAAATCTAGCCTGGGCCCGCCAAACAACAATGGCAACTGCAACCAAAAAAATAGCCAGGTGGTGTGGCTGGCGCCTGTGGTCCCAGCTACTTGGGAGGCTGAGGCAGGAGGTTTGCTTGAGCCCAGGAATTAGTGCTGTGAGCTGTGATGCTACAGCACTCTACCCAGGGGAACTGCTTGAGGCTCTTTCTCAAAAAAAAAAAAAAAATGTGTTGTATTTTTTAAAAATCAGGAGTACATTTTAGGTGTTCTTACCACACAAAGTATATGAGGTAATGCATATGTTAATTAGCTCAATTGAGCCATTCCACAATTTATATATATTTCAAAATAAGGTGTATGTAAATATATACAATTTTTCTATGTCAATTAAAAAAATAGTATTGAGATTGTGTATAGTAGTATTACTAACCTTTTAAAGTGTTTTTTGTAGTTGAGTATATCAATAGCAAAAAGAAAAGTAACTGAGAGCTAAAAATTACATTTTATAAGTTTATGATCCATCCACCTATAGTAATATTCTCTGATATTCCTTTATTTATGATGTTCCTATTGGGATCATTTTTAAAAAATAATATAGATTCCCTTGATTATTAGAATGAGCAGGTAAGTTGGTGGTTTGTTGCTGAGTCTGTCCTGTTCTTGGTTACACTAAATACATACTAGGTCTCTTTTTTGGAAAACTTCAAAACCCTGAATTTGAATGTATGGTTAGTGATAATAAAGATTGTGGATAATATTTAACAGAAACCAGCAGATAGAAGTTTGTGATTTGAACTTTTGAAATTTTTTTTTTCTTAGGCATTTTTTCCTACATTACGAGAGGCTGGCCCATATACTTCATCTTCTTATGTCCTAGTCTGTTTCACTTTCCATGTTCATATTTTAGTAAAGAGAGAGCAAACAGGAAGTACTCTTATTAAATAAGACTATCCGTTGGGCATGGTGGCTCAGGCCAGGAGTTGGAGACTGTCCTAAGCAACATAAGATTCGTCTCTACAAAATAATATAAATATAAAAAATTATCCAGGTGTGGTGGCACATACATATAGTCATAGCTACTTGGAAGGCTGAGTGGGAAAGGTTGCTTTTGCTTGAGGCCAAGAGTTTGCATTACAATGAGCTGTGATCACACACTAGCACTCCATCCAGCCTGGGCAGCCCAGTTAAACCGTGTCTCTACACAAAATAAATAAGTAAAAATTATCAGTCATCAATGTATTTATAGGAGAATGCAATTTCCGAATTTCCACCTAAGTATTTCAAAAATAGAAATCGAGTGTTTTCTTTTTAAAGGAGTTTTATTATAAAATTTACATGTTCATTGTAAAACACCAAACATTCAAACAGTACAAAAGCATATAAAGTAAAAGATAAACCTCCCTTTTCTTTTGCATGAGGGCTCTCAGTTGTGCCCATAGAAAACCACTGTTAATACTTTTGTGTTCTTACAGAAATTTTTATGCGTTTTTTTTTCCAAATGAGTTCATCATGTAAATTTTTTAATTTCTTTTTTATAAAATAGCAAGTTAATGAATTTTTTAAAAATCTTCAGTACTACCTTTAAATTATTTTGGAATTTAATGTTTAGCGGAGCCTTTATATATGGCTATTTATACTTTTGTAAAGTATTAAAGAAATATGATGAATTGTTCTGGACTTAAATTTCTTCTTTGTGAACATCTTTTTACTAGTATTATTTCACTTTTATTTCTTCTCTTTTCCATTCCCCACTCCTACTTCCTATTCCAGTCCCTGGACTGGCCCTTACTGTATTTTTTTCTTCTTCAGGGCACAGGTCTCATGTCAAGTACTGTAGAGCAGGGGTCCTCAAACTTTTTAAGCAGGGGGCCAGTTCACTGTCCCTCAGACCGTTGGAGGGCCGGACTGTGAGCCCCAGGACAAGTCAGCTGCTAAGCAGGACAGGCAGCAGTGGCAAAAACACCCAGTGGGCCAGATAAATGTCCAAGGGGGCTGCATGTGGCCTGCGGGCTGTAGTTTGAGGACGCCTGCTAGAGGATATTACATGGATAGCGTTGAAGAGAACAGAGAGGATCTGCTGTCTTCCTGGAGCCCACATTCAGTAGCAGAAACTGCAGAGGTTTGCAGTTCCACTTTACAACAAAGGAATGAGAGTGGGGGAAAGCATTTAGAATTTGTACTGATCATAGTGATCATGGTTCATAGTAGGTATGTTTTATATTCATTACTTCAGTATCATTTCCGTTTTCTTTGCTAGCTCTATTAATTCCTAAATATAAACAAGCATCAATGTGAACACAGTTTAATCAGATGAATTCCTAAAATCCTGATACCATGATCTTAGTTTGAACGGTGGCAGAGGATAGTAAATGTACGTTGAGGATTAAGGGGAATGCTGTCTATCCTATTTGCTCTGTCAGTAATACCCAGGGAACCATGCTGCAATGGAGTGAAGCATTTTATTAGGTGATTCACTAAAATGTTCCACTTAGTAGTATTTTCTAGTTACCAAAAGCATAGTCTATGTACCTTTATTTGATTTTTTATTTTTATTCTAAACAAAATTAATAATTTGATTTTTATTCTAAACAAAAGGAAAAAAATCCAGATGCCTTTTGTATTTATGAAAGCTTAATTTTTAAAATATTAGGATTTGTTTTGAAGTAATAACTTTTAATATTTAAGATGCATTTTATTTTGCCCCATAGAACTTTTCATTTTTAACTTTAAAAATGCATTCTTCAAATACAAACTTTTTAGAATATTTAATCATTAGAGGTGTTACTGAATAACACCAGTATTAAATGCAGTATATAGCAAATTTTTACAAAGTCCTACTAGTTCTTGCAGAGTTTGCTGTAACAGATTGATTTACCATAATAAAATACAAGTTTTATACCCATAGATACTGTCTGATACTGTGCTGGGATGTTGGATCTGTGCCATGAATATTCCACCTATGGAATAAACAATTCCAGAATACCTATTGTGCTTTTTGTGATATGTACCCATATCATGGTGAGATGAACTTTATGTTTTCTTTTAAATGGTATTAGTTATGTGATCAGGGAAAATTATAATAGGAAAAATTAGGTCAGAGTTTTATTTCAGGTTTTTAGTTTTCTTGTGATATTGTGTTTCCTTTTAGCTTAGAGCTTATTTGCTGTGCAGGGATGGAGGTTAGAGATTCCTTAGAGTAGTTAATAAAAATCTGAAAGCTACAGATTTTTTCCTTGGCAAAAGAATGTACAGAAACACTTGAAATATTTTTAAACCAGTTTCAAAGGGTTTGCAGAGTTTAGATTTAAAACTCAGTTAACAAAGGTAAGTTCATGCAGAAATCAACAGTGTTATTAAGGTGCAATTAAAAATGTTTCAAAGTAACAGCATACGTATACTTACAAAGTATAGCTTTAAAAGTGAAAATTACCAATGATGCAAATTATAAGCCTACACAAATGACACCTTATCACAAGAATATGGTAACATTTTGTTTAAAGACCAAATAGTGAATTTAATGTATATTTTTGAATCCATGAGACTGTCTTAAGTTTGGTTTAAATCTGTCCTTCCTCACGGAATAGATAAGTAAAACAAATCCAGAATTTTCATATGCTGAACAGTGTGCTGAGCAGATCACAAATAATAACTTATTTAAACACTGTACCATATTGCTTCCTGGTCACCTATTATTTTTTTAGCTTGGGTAGTGTATACATGAGGTTTTTTGTTTTTTTTTTTAACTTGTTCAAGAGTCTAAAATAATTTGATTTTTTAAAAAGACATTTATAAAAAAAATAGTTTGCCTTATAAAAACTTATAACTGAGGAATTAAGCCAGTGAGGTAAATACAGTTGACATAAAATGTTGGCAGACGGCATTCTATAATTTTTACCTCAAAGCTAAACATTAATGAAAAACATCTTAAAGAGATATTTCACATGCATTTTATTTGGTTTCCGTTTTCTGAGTGGAGCTTGGCAAGTACGGGTAATAATGTGTTAGGGGAACCTCTTTAGCTTTGCATGGATAACACTTCAGCTAAAGGAAAAAAGCAAATAGATAATAGAAATGAAGAAGAGAGGAAAGAAATAAAAATATACATGTTGGAAAGTTGTAATACGTCCCTGTGAATAACTTAGGAGTAACAGATAAGGTTATTGCTTTATTTGACTATTGTAAGCATAAAAAAGCTGGAGGCAATTTCAACTACTATTTCTTACCGTAACCAACCACTAATTTTAGGGAATTCTATTAATATTTAAAAATTTTTTCTCTCACAGTGTGACAATTGCTTAATCATTAGTTGTGTACTTGGAAGACTTCAGAGGAAGTAAGCCCCTTTGTATATATTATTAATGTGTTTATAGTAGAAATTAAATTATTTGGGATGCCCAGATACCAAACTATGCAAGACATGGTTATTATATGAATCCCATCCTTTGAAATACTTGGAATTTGAAAAACAGGATATGCAGTTTATATTGTAACTAATTTTGGACCAATATATGGGAAGATGGTTTTTGCTATTAATTTTATGAACTCTAAAGTGTATTGAAAGTTGAAAGCAAAGGGAAAAGCTTCCTTTGTATGTGGCCCATATTCCAATGTGCTTTTCTGAAATCACCATTATCTTCTGATCAGTGCCTTCACTTTTTATTTGGTTATCAGACATGATTGGTATTATTTCTGTATAAAAGCCTTTAAGAAGACCATGATGCAGTTTTCTTAAGAAAAAGGACATGATTATAAAGCTATAATATGCCTTCAATTTTATTTGTGTATGATTGTATACAAATTGAGGGAGATTGAGAATATTTTAAATCAAGGACGGATACTGAGTAAAAAGTTTATGACTTTGGATGGATTTGAAACTAAATTCAATCACAGTAAATAAGAGCCCCTGGGAAATAAGAGTACTCTATAATAATTGAGCCTCAGTTTTAAAAACAATTCTTTCCAGGAATTGATACCACTTTGGGGTCAAGAGATATTGTAAGAACAATAAAATGAGCACACCATAGTCTTTTTTCCTATGATGTGAATCAGAAAAACTCATCAGCATTAACAAACCATTCATATTATACAGCAGTCTTCCCTTATCTATAGGGGATATATCCCATGACCCCTAGTAGATGCCTGAAACTGTGGATATACCAAAACCTCTATATACTAGAGGATTTTTTTTCTCCTATGCATACATACCTATGTATAAAGCTTAATTTGTAAGTTTGGCCCCATAAGAGAGTAATGATAATAAAATAGAATAATTATAACAATATGCAAAAATCCAGTTATGTTAATATAGTCTCTCTTTCTGAAAATATTGTACTGTAGTGACCCTTCTTGAGATGATCTGAGATGATGATATACCTAGATGATGAGGTTGAGGGAATGACATATAGGCAGTGTGTCATGGTGTTAGGCTACTATTCACCTGATGATATGTCAGGACAATTACTTGCTTGGAGTGATCCTGGATCATGGAGCCATGATGATGTCAGGAGCAGAGAATATCAATGACAAACAGGCAGGTAGCATATCCACATGGTTCCACTGGACAAAGGGTTGACTCACCTCCTGAGTGGGATGGAGTGATTTCATCATACTGCTTAGAATGGCATGTGTTTATTTCTGGAATTTTTTATTTAATATTTTCAGACCATGTTTGACCATGGGTAACTGAAACTACGGTAAGTGGTGAGAGTACCATAATGCCAAATTTGGAACACACTCAACCAAAGTTTAGCATACAGGTTTCCTTTTTAAAAACTGGCAAAAAATAGTAGTCGTGGTAGTGGACATACAAGACAAAGATTTAAAGCACTCAAATGCAATTATAGGCAAAGGCCTTCAGTTATCCTATTTATAGGCCAATTCTTTTGTCCAATCCCTTTCCCTCTCTCCCTCCTCCCTTCACTAATAATTTTGTTAAGGAAGATTAGAAAAAAAAAGGTGTTGCTAAATTTGGTGGTACATAACAAGTTACTGAAAAGTTTTTTAGTTTTGTTCGTTTGTTTTTTATTATTGGGGATTCATTGAGGGTACACAGAACCAGGTTACATTGATTGCATTTGTTAGATAAGGTTCCTCCTATAATTGTGTCCTGCCCCCCAAAGGTGTACCACACCCCTTTCCCCCCCTTTTCCTTTTCTCAGCTCTTCCCATCCCCTACCTCCCACAGTGTATTAGGACTTAGTTGTCCTCATATCAGAATTGAATACATAGGATTCTTGCTTCTCCATTCTTGTGATGCTTTACTAAGAATAATGTGTTCCACCTCCATCCAGGTTAATACAAAAGATGTAAAGTCTCCATCTTTTTTAGTGGCTGAATAGTATTCCATGGTATACATAGACCACAGCTTGTTAATCCCTTCCTGGGGGCATTTAGGCTGTTTCCACATTTTGGCAATTGTAAAGTGAGCTGCTGTAAAGAGTCTAGTGCAAGTGTCCCTGCGATAGAAGGATTTTTTTTCTTCTGGGTAGATGCCCAGCAGTGGGATTGCAGGATCAAATGGGAGGTATCAGCCTGGGGAAGGACTTCATGAGGAAGACCTCCATGGCAATTGCAACAACAAAAATAAACCAATAAGACTTAATGAAACTGAAAAGCTTCTGTACAGCTAAGGCGACACCAACCAAAGCAAATAAACAACCTACACATTGGGAAAGGATATTTGCATATTTTGAATCAGACAAAAGCTTGATAACTAGAATCTACAGATAACTCAGATTAATACACATGAAAAAAGCCAACAATCCCATATATCAATGGGCAAGAGACATGCATAGAACCTTCTCTAAAGAAGACGGACGAATGGCTAACAAACATGAAAAAATGCTCGGCATCCCTAATTATTAGAGAAATGCAAATCAAAACCACCCTGAGTAATCATCTAACCTCAGTGAAAATGGCCCACATCACAAAGTCTCAGAGCTGTAGATGCTGGCATGGATGTGGAGAGAAGGGAACACTTTTACACTGCTGGTAGGACTGCGAACTAATACAACCTTTTTGGAAGGAAGTATGGAGAACCCTCAAAAAATTCAAGCTAAAAAGTTTTTAAAGTGACATCTTATTGTTTAACTTACTCAGAACCTTCTTTTCCTTTATTACTTTGTTAGGGCTGCCATAACAAAATACTACAAACTGGATGGCTTAAACCACAAAAATATTTTGTCTCACAGTTCTGGAAGCTGGATGTCCAAGATCAGGGTGTGGGCAGGGCTGATTGCTTCTGAGGGCTGTGAAAGAGATTCTGTCCTATGCCTGTAGCTTAGCTTCTGGTCATGTACTGGCAATTTGGGGCATTGTTTCCCTTGTAGAAGGATCACCCTAAATTTGACCTTCACCTTCATGTAGTCTCTCCATGTGCCTGGTCATCTCCAAATTTCCCCATTGTATGCGGACACCATACAGACTCAGATTAGGGTCCACCATACTGACCTCATTTTAACTTGATTACCTCTGTAAAGACCTTGTCTCCAAATAACGCTGCATTCTGAAGTAATGGGATTACGACTTTAACATACACATTTTTGAGAGATACATGAAACAGTAATAATACACTCCACAACTACACTTCCCAACTTGTCAATTAATATATAACGTTATCTGTTTTTTGACAGGCTTCCATAAAGAATAGTATATGGGGAGTCTTTTTCATTAATTTGTATTTCTTGCATTTCAGTCATGGATTTGGAAATACTCTTACAAGATGTGACTAACATAAAAAGGGAAACAGTATATGCAAATTAGTTTACATTTTGGAGTTGATGAATTGTATATACCTCAAAGATACAAAGATTCAAATAAAGGGGAATGGAGGTAGGATTTGAGGAGGGGGTAAAGAGTATAGTGCGAGGCCATTTCAAGTTCAGGAATAGCTGGAATGAGCAGTTTGAGTGAGTAGAGTTGCAGAGGCAGACATCTTAGAGGAGAATGGACTGAGTCTATAGAGTTCTAAGCAGTGACAGCACTATTTTAGGAAGGTTCTCTGCTTCATAATTCTTGACTTTCTAGCAAATTACTCTGTATCTCAATGTCTTTGCCAGTAATATGGGATTATTGGAATTAGATAATCCATGAAAAAGAATTCAGTGTTTGATATGTAATAACTAAGGTTATTATTTTTAATTAACATTAATATACAGGGTATCCCTAAAGTGGCCATACCTGGGGAAAATGGGAGATTGTAGCTAAATATATCTTTGTTTACAGAAATTAATTACAAAATGTTATAAAATATTAACAATGTTCTAGACATTTTTGCCTTTTCATAAAATTTTGTAATATTTTCTAGATGTACATTAACTACAATTTCCCATTTTCTCTATGTATGGTGACTTTAGGGGTGAATTTTGGGACACTTTGTATATGTAAGGAAATCATTGCACCTATTCTTGATATCAAGAGGTGAGGGCTTGGATAGAATTGTGATAATTCCTTGTTAAATATGGGGCAAATGGATATTTCAAAGGAAGAACCAGGGGATGTGGTTCCAAATTTGAGTGAAAGGTGTAAAGAAACTATCAAATGAGTTAGGAAATAAAGTGAAACTACTAACAAAATAAGGAGTGACAGGAGACAAAGGGGTATTTTAAAATCCTTTCCAATCCTACATTGGAGCTTGTCTGACAAGATTTTCCTGTTGTACTCTGATGTCAGAAGACGTCAGATGTCTGACACATTTTTTGCTTGTTTGTTTTTGTTGCATAACAGGAACAGTTAATGCTTCTAGGAAGGATTTTCCAAGTGATCTCAACAAGAAGAAACTTCTAGGAATATGAATGACGTGCCTATCAATATGATATGACAATGACATGCCTCTCTTTCCAGGAGAACAGTTAGTGGCAATGCTGAGTACGTTCTTTGGCCCTCAAACACAGCCGAACACTGGTTATAGTAAGAAACAGCCTGTTCAATTTGAAAAACTGACAATTATTTTAGAATACACAAAAGTTCTGGGGAAGAGTGGACAGAGCTGATCAGTACTGGGGATATTAACAGATTTACAAAGAAGTCCTACAAATGGTAGAAAAAACTATTCTTCTGGTTGATGAAAGTTGCTCTTGTGAACAACTACATCCTTTACTCATTCGATAAGGAGAGTGGAGAAAAAGCATGGACCTACCTTTCTTACAGGAGAAATCTCATCACTGAGCTTGTGAGCAGTATGAGGAACAGAAATTCAAAAAAGAGGGGAAGACCATCATCTTCTGACACTGAGGAAAGGCTAAATGGGAAGATGCATTTTATAATGAAAAATGAAAAAAAATCAACAAAGGATTGCATTTGCAGCAGAAGCCGTGAGAAAGGTGGAAGGAGAGAAACCATTTCCTACTGAGACATGCAAGAGAAATCTTGGACTTCATCCTGGAGATTGCTTCGAAAAGTATCACACTCCAAAAATGTATAAACATAAATAAAAACACTTTGTGTAACCTAAAATAGGTAATAAAATTATCAGTTTATATTTTTCTGTTTTAAAACTGTAGGATAATTACAAGTAATCTACCAAGTATGAGGGTGGCAGGAAATTGGATTGGAAAGGTGATTTTATTTGGAACATGAGACATTTAAGTAATAACAGTTGCCATATGAGGTGGTAATGAAAAATAATTATTATATTAAATTTTGGAGAAGTCTTGGCCAGAGATACAGATTCAAGGACACAGAAATTGGATTTCCTTCTAAGGAATCTTTTTATTGACAGAGGGGGACCCAGGGAAGAACCTTTTGATAATTATACTGGGGATTGAGGTGAAGGAAGTGAAAGCCACTGACGGTCAGAGAACTACCCAGCCAAACAAAAAAAGAAAGCTAGAAATTTGGGCATTTCCAAATCCAAGAAAAAAGAGTTAGGAAATAGAGGCAGGCAGAGTTGTATAATGTGGATCTGAAGGTGGAAGAAAATTAGGACTGAAAAGAGGCCTTTGGAATCAGCAAGAAGTTATTAGGGACTGTGGTCGGTATAATAATGGTGCCTTAAGTATGTCTGCATTCTCATCTATGGAATCTATGAATGTGCTACGTTACACAGCAAGGGAGAATTAAGGTTGCAAATAGAAGTTGATAATCAGATGACCATAAAACAAAGAGTAATTCTGGATTATTCAGGTGGGCCCAAATAATTGATCGCAAGCATTCTTAAAAGACAGAAAAGGGAGGCAGAAAGAAGAGGGCCAGCATGATGTGCTGTGAGAAAGACTTGACCAACTATTGCTGGTTTTGAAGATGGAAGGAGGCCACGATCCAGAGAATGCAGGTGTCCTCATGAAAGTGAAGAAAACATATTCTTTCCTGGAGTCTCAAAAACCAAAAGAAGCTGACTAACATCTTGATTTTAGCCCAATGAGACCCATGTCAGACTTCTGACCTCCATAACTATAAATGTACCGCCTCTGAGTTTGTGATAATTTGCAATAGCAGCAATAGAAAATTAATATAGTAACCAAATGGGAATCTTTGAAGAATTTTAGTATTGTTAAGATTTAGTATTCTTAATATTTGTTTTAAGATTTGACTTACTAAAGTTAAAGAATCGCTGATGAGAAAAATGGGAAAGCTAAACTTTTCATTGCTAACCTAAAGTTACTTTAAGAAAGATATTATAAGACTCTAATCACTGAATTCCCTGCTAAGACTTTTAATTATTCCTTTCCATTGCCTTTTGTGCTGTGATTTTTTAAATTACTATAATCAGTTGCATATGCATCCCAGGTAATATTCATCAATGATCAAGAAATAAGTTAGGAGGGATTTCTTACTGGTTAGAAAGCTCACCTCACCTGCACGCAGGTGGAATAAAGCCATTTTAATTGCAAAAAAAAGTTATAAAATTATTTTGTAATGGTTATTTGAGTCAATCCTGGTTTTTTATTTTTGTTTTTTTGGGGGGGGGAGTTGTTTTGTGGATCAAAATACAGGTCTAAGGCATTTAATTGCACTTTACTTAATTGCACTTTGCAGACATCACAGTTTTTACAAGATGAAGGTTCGCAGTAACCTTGCATAGATCAAGTCTTCCTGTCACCATTTTTCTACAGTCTCTGTTTCACATTTTGGTAATTCTCACAATATTTAAAACTTTTTGATTATTATTATATTTGTTACGGTGATCTGTTAACAGTGCTCTTGGATATTACTATTGTAATTATTTTGGAGTGCCACAAACCACACCAATGTAAGATGGCAGACTGAATCAATAAACATACGTGTTCTGACTGCTCCACAACTGGCCCTTAGGCTGTCATTCCCTTTCTTCTTAAGCCTCCATTTTTCCTTGTGCTCAAGGTGCCCTCTGAAGGTGGTGCTGCCTGTCTTCTGGATGTGCAAGAAGATCACCCTTCATGTGGAAGTCCAACAAGCATTCCTGCTGGTGCATTGGGAAGGAGAACTTTCTCTCCTATGGCAGGTGGGGCCTTTTACACAAGGTGGTATCTGAAAGTGGTGCAGCCCCTCTCCTGCATGTGTAGGATGAGATCACGTTGTCACCCTTCACATGAAGCCCAGTAAGCATCGTCTCAATCCTGTTTTATAGACAATAGAACTGAAGTTCAGAGTAAAGATATCCTGTGTAACACTGCTGTTATCTATCTGCTATTGCTAGAGTTAGCCTGAAGCCCAGGCCTATCTGTGCCAAGAGATCTTTTCACCACCCAGTAGTATCTTTCTTATTATTACATTTGGGATCAGGTTGCTTTTAGCTTTAGCCTCATCTCTCCTCGGAAGCAGTATGGGAAATGAGAACAGGGTAGCAGTGGACAGACAGTAGCACCCCACCCTGCCATGTTTTAATCACTGATAATTCCATTGTTACTAGAGTAACACAAAAATAGAAAATGCCAACAGCAAACAGTAATTGTGTCAGACACTGTTGTAAACTTCTTTCATATAGTAATTCATTTAATCTTCATCATAATTTTCTGATGTAGGCATACTTTTGGTACAGATGAGGTACAAAGGGGTTACTTACCTTGCCCAAGGTTATACTGGGGCAGACTGGGATAGGGATAGGTACTATGTGTGGGAAAGTCAAGTTAGTTCAAATGCTAGCTGTATGCTCTATGTATGCTCTATGCTTTACCAAGTACCTCAGTTTTCAAGTCAATTGTGTAATGTAGGTAATCCTATTATCCATGTCTACAGATAATCTCAGAACTAGGTCACTTGCCCAGGGTCACCCAGCCAATATGTTGCTGAGCCCCACGGAAACCCTAGGCCACTTGGTTCTAAACTCTCTTCTACTTTGTGCCAAGTTGAACAGTTTGAGGGGGAAAACTTCAGTTTTAAGGAGTTTTTCTAACAATCTTCCTTCTATGGGAAGGTCACATTTAATAGGAAATATTTATATGGGTACCCAACTCAAAATTTTTAGTTTAAGGCTGAGATAGCTCAGGCCTGTAACCTAGCGCTCTGGGAAGCGAAGGTGGGTGGATTGCCTGAGCTCAGGAGCTCCAGACCAGCCTGAGCCAGAGCGAGCCCCTCCATCTCTAAAAAAAATAGCCGGGCGTTGTGGCGGACGCCCTAGTCCCAGCTACTCGCGAGGCTGAAGCTAGAGGATCGCTTGAGCCCAAGAGTCTGGGGTTGCTGTGAGCTGTGACACCACGACACTCTACCCAGGGTGAGAAAGTGAGACTCTGTTTTAAAAATATGTATTATTATTATTTTATAAACCGATAACCCAAATTTAGACGGAACAGAACGTGAAAGCGGAATCCGAGGAGACCGAAGTGGGGGAAGGAAGAAGGAATGGGTTGCAAGCGGCACAGCGGCCGCCGCGGCGCGGTGCGTTCTGGGAGCTGTAGTCCCAGGACTCCCGGCTCCCGTGGCTTCTGGGAGCTGTAGTCCCAGGACTCCCGGCTCCCGTGGCTTCTGGGAGCTGTAGTCCCGGGATTCCCGGCTTTCCGTGGGGGGCGGCGGGAGAGCAGGTCTGCGCTCCCAGAAGCCCTCGGGCGGCTCCGGAACGCACTTCCTGAGGAGCTGAGGAGGAGGCTGCCAGACGCTGCTCGGTGTGGGCGACTGAACTGCCCTGCGTGTGAGAAGCAGGTAGGTGTGGTCAGGAATGTCCTCGTTTCTGGGTCTTTAGCATAAGTAGTTGAGGATTTTATTAAAATAGCTGAGGGCAGAGGAATGAGATTGAGAAATGCTGACCACATTCGTGGACGTGAAAACTGAGTGAGGGGGATTTAATAAAGCGTTACAAAATTATTTTGTACACAGGAACACAAGAATATGGAAATGTCGAAGTGTGTTGCCGGAGCAGCAAAGGGCTGGGAGCTCGGCTGGGCCAGGTGTGAATGGAGCTGCAAGTTGCTATTTTTGAATAAGCAGCTGATGCTGGTTGTGTAATGATGACCTGCTTGCGGTTCAAACCCACTCGGTGTTGCAGGGATGGGCTCTGAGAGCGTCGGCAGTCGCTGTTGAAGTCTCTTTCCATTGGCTCTACCCAGGAGGGCTTTTTTTCCTTTCTGCCAGCTCTGCTGCTCCTAAGGACACAGCTACAAGGGGTGGAGGAGGAGAGAAGTGGTGGGGAGGGGGGAAGCTTGCCTTGGAAGCTTGGGGTTTTTTTTCCCCTGAAGTCCAGGTTTCTGTGTTCACTCCTTGGAGGGGCACTGTCACCACATTAGATAAAGACAGGACAGACTTGGTAACCCCACTTAAAATGATTGTCCAGGGATTCTGTTGTGTGTTATTAATTGTAAAAAGGACTTCCTCTGACTTCGGAGTAAGCAATTATGCTTGATACTAACTCTGGAAACATACATTTGGGGGGAAAACTTGATTGAAATCTCTGTGTAGACTGTTGTGGACCATATTCTGCATAATGATCATAATAGAGTTAGTGATGAATGCCTCCATCTGGGAAGCTCTCAGGCGTGTACACCTTTTCATTCTCATGCTACCTGTTTGAGGTAAATAGTATTTATAAAGCCTAGTGGGGTGTCTCACACCTGTAATCACAGCCCTTTGGGAGGCCAAGGCAGGAGGATTAGTTGACTGGGAGTTTAAGACCAGCCTTGGAAACATAGCAAGATCCTGTCCTTCTTCCTCCCTGGAAATTAATGGGGTGGGGTGGGAGGCCTGTAGTCCTAGCCACTCAGAAGGCTAAGGTAGGAGGATCACTTGAGGCCAGGATTTGAGGTTAAGTGAGCTGCGATCAGGCCACTGCCCTCCAGCCTGGGTGACACAGTCAGAACCTATCTCTAAGAGCAGTATTTAAAGAAGAAGTAGCTGATGTTTAAAGTAGGTATATGGAAGCATCCTAAAATGGTGGATTGGGCCATTGGTGGAACTATAAACTCAAAAGCATTCTTGTAGCAAATTTTAGGATGCTTAGTGCATGTCAGCTTCACCTCGCTTTGCTGCTAGTATCCTTTTAAAAAGTCTAGAAGACACAATGAATTTCTTTTCCTTCCAAGACAACTGCACATTGATTCTTCACCCCCTTTATTCTGTCACTATGATCAAGAAAAAGATTTAAAAAATTCATTAAGGCTAGGCATGGTGGCTTATCCTATAATCATAGCACTTTGGGAGGCCAAGGCAGGAGGATCACTTGTGAGCAGCATAGTGAGATCCCATCTCTACAAAAATACAATCAGCCAGGGGAGTGGGGAGGTGGTGATGGTGGTGGTAGTTGTGGTAGGGCAGACCTGTAGTTCCAAGTACTCAGGAGACTGAGGCAGGATGATCACTTGAGCCCAGGAGTTCAAGGCTAGAGTAAGGTATGAATCCACCAATGCACTTTAGCCCCGGCAACAGAGTAAGACCCTGTCTCAAAAAAAAAAAAAAAAAAAAATATATATATATATATATATAAAGACACACACACGGTGGCCATAAAGTTCATGTACAATTTAAATAGTTGCAGTTGTACTTTTTTTTTTATTTTGGGACTTTAAAAAATCATTAAATATGATCATTTATTGCCATGACAGTAAAGTGATTTTTATTTCTCCTATCGTCTCAAGTTACAAAATGAGAGTTAATTTTTTCTTTTGTATCGTACATATAAATAATGCATAAATTTAAGAATAAACTACCTTTAAAAAAAAAAACAAGTTGCCCTCCATTTTTTGGTATAACATTTCATTGGTTTTAGATGATTACTAGTTACTTTTCTAATCTATGTGAATTTACATTGAGTTTTGAGAGAAACACCATATTATTTGGGACCTTTTTCCTATTTCTTTAGGTCCAGATCATCACCACACTGTATGTTCAGATCTGTTTGTGTTTCTTCTAAGTTTATTAAAGCTGTTTTAAAACTATCAGACACCTCAAAGGGTAAGTACATCTTTGACTGTATCTCATATTTCTTCCTCTTGCTAATCATATATTAGCCAATAATGATACTTTTTTCTCTAGTTCCACAAAATAAAGATGTAGGAAAGACCTCCCTTGTAAGTGCAATGATTGATGACTTACAGTTTCTATGAAAACCCAAATTATAGGTAGAAGGGACTGCGAAGAATTAATTTAGCAGCTATTAGACATATGTTCTCTTATGGCTGTTCCTCAGAATTGTCCCTGAGAAAATAGCAATGGATCTATGAATTCCAAAATCTCTTAGCTACTAGTTCTGCTCCAGCCTTCTTTGAACCCTGTTTAAAATTCAAGGAAAGATATCATTTTGAATATAGTATTATTTGAAATGATGTCTTTGATAACAATTGTGTACTAAATTTTTTTTTCCATTTTGCAAAAACTATTTAATCAGAAAAAATAGAGGCAGGGCAGGATCCGGTGGAGCACCCAAGCCCCACCTGTCCCTGTAATTGTGTACTAAATTTTATCCATGTCCTCCAAAAGTCACTGTGGAGCAGATAGTCAAATGACTAATATGCAGTGGTAATCTTTACAACTTAAATTTCTGACCATATTCTGGTTTTCAAAGGGCTTTGCTATTTATGATCTCACAACTGTATTGTGGAATGTTTTAGAAATTTGAGGTTCAGCAGAGATAAGTGACTTGTCCAGTTTGTAAATGATAGGTTATGACTAGTATTTGGGCTTTGGTCTCCCAGACAGCAATACTGAGCTGCCTCCTGGATGGAAACAAATAAGCCACTCATCTGTACACATGACCCAGCTAGAAGCTGTCACTCAGCTAGTATTCATGACTGCTTGTCAGATTGGACACAGAATCTGACAAGCCTCATACATTTTCCACAGTCCCCAATTAGGGCTTTCATCTGGCAAAAAGATGTTTATTTCTCCCTATTTTTATTAAAAAAATAAATATTGTTTAGCTGTGATAAATAATAATTTGATGTTAATCACTTTCAACTAAGGGAGACATTCAATTCATGGCATACCTAATAAGTTGAAAACAGAAGAATCAACACAGGAATAATTGACTTTTCTAACCACTGTTGAAATAAGCCAATGTTGCTGAACTTAGATATGTATTTCTAGAGGCACAGTCTGTATGTAATTACCTCGCAATGGCCTCATCTCCTGATTATAGGTTTCTGGGGGAAGAAAATGAACTTTTGGCCAATAAGGAATAGAAAACGGGCATAGTCTAGAAGCAGCCTGAATGCTTCAGAACACAGGATTCTGTGTCCCAAATGATATGAATAGAACTGATACTAGAGTAAATATTTAACTGTCTCTCTGTATCCTGATCAGAGTCATATGGACCCTCTGTTTGTTCATTCAACAGATAATTGGGTGTTTTTTGTGTGCCAGTATTAGACATAGTGAACCGAATAGAGGGATCTTTGTTCTAGAACTCAGCTTGTTGGAAAGAAAACAATAGACAAGGAATTATAAGAATGGCCACTGCTCCAAAAAAAAGGACAAAGGTGCTACTAGAGCAGATAATCAGGAGTAGGAGGAAAGTTTAGGGAAAGCCTGGCTGGTAACTGAATGAAGAATAGATACTATTAGTTAAGCAAAGAAAAGGTTGTCATTAAGAAAGTTCTAGGAGAAAAAATAGAGGGAAAGCTCTTAACCAGATTAGAAAGTGGAAAATTTGGGAAATTAAAATTGATATGGCTACTTAGATTGTAATGTGTGAGGTGGGAGAGTGTCATGTAAGGAGTTGAGAATTTGGTAGGAATCAGATGGTTTATGCCATGGGAGGATTTGAAACTTTAGACACTTTATTCTATGAGAAATGGGAAATTACTGAATTGTAAGAAGTAGAGTGATGGGATCAGATTTGCATTTGAAAAAAATTATTCTGGATTCAATATAATTGACATATACACAAGTCTTTTTACCTTCAAGTCTGAACACATCCTGATCTGGAAGTCAGCATTATCTTTTGGTTTTAAAACATTAAACATATTGCTTTCCCTAGCTATCCTATAAAATGTTACTTTATCACTCTCAAGGGGTGTCTTATCAAATTGTAGGTGTGTGGAATTAAGAACAGGATATAAAAGGTAAAGCAGCCAGAGAAGCTCGGCACAATTCTAGCGCCAAGGTTGAAATTTAGCTTAAGAATTGTGGTTAATAGTATTTCCCTTCTGGGCGGTGCCTGTGGCTCAAAGGAGTAGAGTGCTGGCCCCATATGCCGGAGGTGGTGGGTTCAAACCCAGCCCCAGCCAAAAAAAAAAAAAAAAATAGTATTTCCCTTCTGAAAAAATGACATAGTATCATTGTTGACTCTCTGCAAGTAGGACTTTGATTCAGTTCCTGAGATCTGATCTAACAAGGCTTCATCAAGAGCAAGTTTAGAGGATTGATATAACACTTGATTGATTTCATTTTGGATATAGTTAAATGTAATTACTACTGAAATAAATATTGATCCACCTCTGTTCATTAATGTCGTTTGATATTCTGTAGCCTGAGAATTACAGGAATTTATTAATAATGAAGTTATACATTCTTGTTTCTCATTCCATTTGCATTGCAGGAATGAGTGGTACAGGGTAGCTTGGTTGGAGAAATATCAAATACATTGAAATTTCAAGTATTTGTTCCCTACCTCTAAAAGCAAGAAGGAATTGTGATTGGGTTAAGATTTTGAGTGTTATCTGGAGTTCTGAAACTTTGAAAGAAACATTTTTCTTATGTCTTAACATCTTTAATTGAATCTTTATTCTCCTTTGTTGCTCGATCTTTCTCTAGCTCTGAATGATAAATTTTTATGAACATTTTATTCATTTTGCCTAAAGCTAACAATAATCACTTTGTGTGTAGTAATCATATAATTGCTTTCCTATCGGTCTTTTTAGATGGCATAAAATAGCTTATTCTTTCCATAAGTCTCACTGTAAACACACTGGGAGCAAAGTCCAGATCTCGGTGGTCTCAGTGTCCTTCCAGGACCTAACAGAGTGTTTTGCACATGCCGGATACTGAGCACAGCATAAATACATGTTGAATGAATGATTGCTTGGTAGTAGCTACTTCCTTGTTTAGTTCTCCATTACCAATGGACCACCTTTGTGAGTTACTGTGGTCTTTGTACAGAGCCCACTACTCATTTATTTAACATTAGAACAACTTGTGAGCCAGGCATTGTGCAAGTTGCTGGCAGTTTGTGGGGGAGATGGGTGAATGGGCAAAAACCAACAGGGAACTGAATTCTGGAGCTTGGCATCATTAGTAGACTTTTCTTATGTAAACATTCTCAAATCTGCCGTAGAGTTCCCATGGCTGGACCAAAGTGTTCAGTTGTTAAAATTAAACAAGACTGTTTTTTCCCAAATTGCATGAAAAAAATAAGACTGTAATTTCTTTAAGCCTTTTCATCCATAGACTTTCCCCTAAACAATTGCCACTTCTAATAATACCAACAAAAGGCAACATAGTAAACAAGTAGTAAACTAATATTAATGGAAAAACTTACAATTAACTATGTTTAACTGGAGGACTTTTAACAAATGGTCATTTGAATATGTATATATAACAGGCATTTTTTTTTTTTGCTAGCAAAATTGTTCCTAGATTTTGTGATTGGCTTAAATGTACAAATAACATACTGTTTTCTAAAGAACATTGTGCCCTTCCACAGGAATACATGTGAGAATCAGATTCTAAGCCAGTTTCCTAGAATTGTGGTCATAGTCATCTTTCTGATACAAAACTCCTAGAAATAGTACTCCTCCATCTGAGCAGATAATATTTGATTTTGCAAAAGATGATGGACTTTCTAAACACCACTATTCTGAATCCAGGAATAAAAATTATTGTCAGCTTTGCCCAATTGTGCTCTGACCAAAAAAATGTAAATATGCTACCTCATTAGCTCTGTTGCCTCATAGTGGGCATTATAGAAAACAGAGAAAATACATTTGAATGGGGCTTTGAGTGTGAGTTTCAAACCCTTGAAGAAATTAAAGCTGAATAAGGTACTGGTTTTCATAGTTAGTCATATATAGAAGATGAACGTCACCTTTTAATTTCGTATGAAAGAACAGCCTATTTTCTTTATAATAACACTAATAGAGAATTGTTGTCATTGCTTCAAAAATCTTTGCATTCATCTTATATGAATAGTAATAGTGTAATAACCAACAAGAGCTGTAGATTTCCCTGAAAAGCACTGGGTCATCTTGAGTCAGCCAGGAAGTAGTTGAGAAGAATAATTTCAGGGACCTTTGTTCTCATCTTTTGACTAACTTATTGGAGACGAGTCGAGTCCATTTTTATAATTTCCTGGTGTGCCTTGTATGTAGGAATGAGATCAGTTTGCTTTTTCTTGTTTAACATTCATTCAGCAAATGTTCTTGAACTGCTCAGATGTGCCAAGCATTGAGTTGCTAAGAAGCAGTTAATATTTGGCGTAGCACTTAAAGTGTTCCACATGTGTTTTAAGCACTTGATATTCTATTACCTCATTGAACCCATGGAACAACCCTATGAGATGGGCATTGGGTTTTCAATTTTACAGATGAGGAAAATGAGGCACAGAGAAATTCTATAGCTGTCTCAGGGTCACTTGGCTAGTAAGTAAGGAGATAGGGATTAGAGTCCAAACATTCAAGCTGAGTCAGCCCTCAAGCCCTGCTGACCATAGGATGTAGTGCTTATTTCCCCACAACTTTGCCTTTTGTAAGCCATTTTCACCTGCAGTATGAACATTTGAGGCTAAATTTGTGGCATTTGTTGATGAGTGCTCTGGTCCTTGCTATATATAAAACACATTAAAAGTGCTTGATGTACATGTGTTGAAAGAATGGTTATTGACAACGAAGAGAATTAAGGTCTGATGGCTAAAGATTTTAATTGGTCTGTAACCCAGTCTGCAATGGCCAGTCACAGGTGTATGTGCCTGCGCTGTGAGGTCACACACATACATTTATATACATTTATATTGTACAGTGAGATGAAACAAAGGAGAGAGTTTTCCTCTTTGCATTGATTTTTCGTCACTAGATGTGTTGCCAGTTGGCATCACCTTTCCTGCTCTGTTCTACTGCCCCTCACGATTTGTCCTCTTGTGTGTTACCCCTTAGTCTGACTGACAGTACTGCACAAGCTTGCCTGCCATGGGCTGTCGGGATGTCCATGCAGCCACAGTCCTTTCCTTCCTGTGTGGAATCGCCTCCGTAGCAGGCCTCTTTGCGGGGACTCTGCTTCCCAACTGGAGAAAATTACGATTGATCACCTTCAACAGAAATGAGAAGAACCTCACTGTTTACACAGGCCTTTGGGTAAAATGTGCTCGGTACGACGGGAGCAGTGACTGCCTGATGTACGACACTACTTGGTACTCATCTGTTGACCAGCTAGACTTGCGTGTCCTCCAGTTTGCCCTCCCCCTCAGCATCCTGATTGCAATGGGTGCCTTGCTGCTTTGCCTGATTGGAATGTGCAACACTGCCTTCAGGTCCTCAGTGCCCAACATCAAACTGGCCAAGTGTCTGGTCAATAGTGCAGGTTGCCACCTGGTGGCTGGTCTTCTGTTTTTCCTGGCGGGTACTGTGAGCCTCTCCCCATCTATCTGGGTCTTCTTTTATAATGTCCACCTGAACAAGAAGTTCGAGCCAGTCTTTGCATTTGACTACGCAGTGTATGTCACTATTGCCAGTGCTGGGGGCCTGTTTATGACTTCTCTTTTACTGTTTATTTGGTATTGTGCATGCAAATCTTTGCCTTCTCCTTTCTGGCAACCATTGTACTCCCATCCTCCCAGTATGCATACTTACTCACAGCCCTATTCAGCACGATCCCGCCTCTCTGCCCTTGAAATTGACATTCCAGTAGTTTCACATACCACCTAGTGGGGAAATAGTTGTTAGAGAAAAATTCTCATAGCCTCACATTCCTCTCGTGCATGGAGCTCTTTTGGCCCTAAGTGCATTTTCCTTTGTTTCTGACCAGTCAGTGAAGCCAAATTTTTATGTCCTGTAGAATGAAGTGCTGCTAGTTTTTTTGAGAAGTATGTTATTTTAAATGTGAATCATGCCTCTTATCTTGCTTTTACTGGAAGGATTTTTGGCTTCTGTATTGATATGTGATGAATTCTTTAAGTAGAAAGGACCTGTGTCTCAACTGAGATGATTTGGAGCAACGTGTTAAAAAAGGATAGCTAAGAGAAACTGTTGTATACAATCTTTTAAAATATTTTAGAGTGTGTATTATTCTTTTTCTATAATATAATACCTTAAACTGGAAAAATGTCCATTTCAAATATAAGAAACTTCTTTCAGATAAGGGTAAAATTTTAACAGTAGTCAATAATGTACCAGCTTAACACTGTAACTTTTCTTCTCACTTGGGGCTAATTGTATGGATAGATGTCAGTATGTTGAAGGTTACTTTCTTGTGTGAGTTCCTTCTACCTCATGCAGATGTTTAAAAATAAAATACATTTTAAATGATGTCACAAGACTAACATTCTAAATATCTACTACAATGGATAACATGTAAATTAACTTTAAAAGTTAATAATTCTATGAATTGTATTATTGGAATTAAAATGTGCCATATGACAGGTTAGTGTTTCCTCTGAGACAGAAGTAATTTCCCAGGTATAATTCAATAAGCAGTAAGTACTTAACGCACATATATAATCTCTTAGTGACTAAGAGAAGTAAATAAAAGGGCCATAATGGTTTGTTCTCTTTCAGACATAAGTGTAGGGACAAGAGTCCCCTCTACTTATGACAGCTTCAGAGATTCACTTTGTTGACTGCCTTTTGAATGATGGGTACAGTAAGGTATGGTTTTACCGTGACCCTTGATTTAGTTCCTCTCCTATCACTGGTTATTCCCTTGAGCATATATCTCTGCCCAACACTTTAGTAGGTGCTACAGAGGATACATGAAAAGTATCAGATCTGGCTCCATCCGCCAAGACATTTTGATAGAGAAGACCTGTTTCTTGATAATAGGGAACAGTCTGACTGCATTGGCCTTAACTTCTCAATCATTAATCCAGGAATATATTTAACCAGCGACATGACTTCCTGGCAGACAGAAAAATTGTACACCACCAATATCTTGGACGTAGAAATTCAGTTACTTCAATCCATTGGATCGTGAGGGCACCTATGTTAACATAAAGGCTGTAATAACACCGTTTATCTGATTCATGAGAATGGGCAAAATGGAAGAGAGATCAAATTGTTTCCTTTCCACCTTTAAAAGCGTGATGATGTATTAGAGAGGAGTTTTTAAAATCTCTCTTCAGATGAGGTAACAATTGGATAAAACCATGTTAAAAGTGAGATGAACACTTAGAAATTCAGGGATATTGGTCTTAAGCCTTATGAATTGAGCCACTTATTAAATTGGTATAATTTGCTTAGCACTATATTCATAAGGATTTTGTTTTATTAACCATTATAGATTTTACAAATAGCTAGTAATATGGTAAAAGATTATTATGCCTTTTTGAAAATCTGAGTATGAGTCTGATATTTGTATAGATGTGTTTGATACTCCCTCCCCAATTCTAACACTAGTTTATGTATATAGCAAATAAATCCAGTTGTATAATTTTTAAATGCCATCAGTAGAAAGTATACAGGACTATGGTTTCTTAGTTTGGGCTTATGATTCCTTTTAGTACATTTTAATTTAATTTAATTTAATTTTTTAGATACAGGGTTTCACTGTCACCCAGGCTGGAGTATAGTGGTACGATTATAGATTACTGCAGCCTTGAACTCATGGGTCAAGTGATCCTCCTGCCTCAGCTTCCAGAGTAGCTGGCACTGTAGGCATGAGCCTCCAAAGCCGGCCATTTCTTTCAGCTCTGATTCTTGTCATTCATCTTGGATGTACCCAAGTCCTATGGCAGTTAGAATTTTGAGATTAGTTTTTCCCGTGTGCTAGTTAATTTTAGTCCCCTGTCTCGCTGAACTTTTTTGTCCAAAAGGATCAAGAATTCTACCATTCCCTTGATCTTTGCATAAACAATGTTAAAGAAAAATGGACTGAGCATTAATGATACTAGGTAAGTTTTAGTCTAAGGGATTACAAATGTAGACATTAAGCTATGGTACAAGAATCTTCTGGCTTCATAATCTGTAGCCTCAAATTATTAATTGTTATCAATTCACTAGGCAAAAGAAGCAACTGTTTCCTTATTGTCTTTTTTCTTTAGTGTTTTTGAGTTGCTATCAGTAGCTATTTTTTAAAGCCATTGAAAGAAAAGCAAGTATTTACCATTCTTGTTAGCCACTTTTGAGGACTCATTAAGCTATCATTGTGATGGAGGTGATACCTTTTTTATTGTTGTTAAAAGCCTATTAATGTTAAAGGCATTTTGTAAAAGCCACTTTGGAAAAACAACCTTAACTGTGGGACCATGTAGTGTATTTGATTTATCCAGCCATGGGAGAAAAAAAAAAATGAAACTGAGTTTACTTTACTTGTACATATATACTGTAACGGATAGTACGTTTACTGTAAACTGCAATGTAAAACCTCAATAAAAGTGCACTGTATTTCTTGATGTTTATTAAAAGATGTATTTTTACAAGTTTCTGCTTTTATTTTTTCCTCATTGCTTTAATGTAAAATATTTTAAGAAATGGCTCTTAAGTGTATGTAAATTGGAAAAGACATAATCTCACTTAAAGTCTAGAGAATAGACACTGGAAATGAATTGGTAATTACTCTATGGAAGTGTCAAATTTTTCATCCATTTCTCAGAGTGGTCCTGGGAGTTCACTGGGCTATTTTAACAGTCCACAGAGAAGCACTGAATGAAGTCGTCGGCCAGATTTACCATATGAATGGAGTTTTCTCATGGTCTGCCATCTTAGAGACTAGGAGTTCTCCAATGGTTAAGTGGGAGAACCCTTCCTTACTCTTTAGTGCAGGTGTACTCAAACTATGGCCAGCGGGCCACATGCGACCTGCCTAGGACATTTATCCGGCCTGCCAGGTGTTTTTGCTGCCGCTCTGTCCTGCTTAGCAGCCTACTCATCCCGGGGCCCACAGTCCAGCCCTCCAATGGTTTGAGGGACAGTGAACTGGCACCCTGTTTAAAAAGTTTGAGGACCCCTGCTTTAGTGCATGTGGTTACCAGGAGAAGTGTTCCTGACCAGCAAGTCACCTCAAAATTTCTGAAATTTGTGATCTTGTAGTTTTGGATTATAGCCATTTAGGGACAGTTCTTACATACCCTTCTTCCTGAAACCCAGTGCTCTACTGGGATGGCAGAGCTATGTGTTGCACTGGCAGTCAGACTGTTCAGTTAGGCATCCCCAAGTGGTTACACCACAGCACGATCCAGAGTCTGCATCTCCCTTCTTCAGGTTCACTAGGGGGACTATGTAGAGAAATGTTCTTGCTAACCACGTTCACAAGAGACTGATTTACCAACCCAAAGTGAGAAATACAGGTTGATTGTAACCATTATCTAAGACCAGTTCTAAAAAATATCCCCTGTGTAGAGCTCCTTATAGAAAAGACTGCTGCTAATACTGATAGAAAGTATAAGATGAGGCTCGGCGCCTGTGGCTCAAGTGGCTAGGGTGCCACATACACCTAAGGTGGCGGGTTCGAATCCAGCCCGGGCCCACCAAAAACAGCAATGACAGATGTAACCAAAAAATAGCCAGGCATTGTGGC
>NW_003852400.1:18153302-18158337 GCF_000181295.1 Otolemur garnettii
AGCCCAGGAGTTGGAGGTTACTGTGAGCTATGATGCCATGGCACTCTATCAGGGGGACAGCTTGAGGCTCTGTCTCAAAAAAAAAAAAATACAAGATGAGCTTAGCACATGTTGTTCTGACAGAAAGGGAGGGAATGCTCAAGAATTATGCCTGGGAGCTTATCCAATTACACAGGAGCTAGCTTGAAAGAGCCCCCCACTGGCCAAATATGGTACAATTTGCATGTCAAAATAAATAATAGGAATGGGTTATAACTCATTGAATAAAAATCCATGTGCCCATATTAATATAAAAGGGGAAGAAAGAAAAGCTCTTGCAGTAAAATACCAAGTAATAAGTACAGAAAAGAGTGATAGACATCACTGGACTTTAGTTGGTGAAATACTGATGGGAAACAGGACATTTATAGCTTTATTTATTCAAAGTACAAAATAGCTTATTAATTTCAGAGGGCAGAATGTTACAGTGGATGAACTTGGCAGACAGCCTTAACCAAGTGGTCAAATTTATCACCAATAGTGAGACAAAGCACCATCATCCACTTGCTGATAGAATACACAGCATCGCTTCCTTGGTATTTCCACTAGCAACGCATGGTTTGAGCCTAATCTAGAGGAAACATGCAGCTTATCAGTCCCGTTTCTGCTTTTTGTTTCCTTCTATATCTCTACCTTCTCATTTTTATAAAAATGCAGAAACACAATCTCAGTTATTGCCAAAGTAAGACTGTAGGAGGGATTGTAAAGAATTTGTATCAGGTCTTCTGTTTTGAAAAACTAAAAAGCAAAAGTCTCTGTGGAAGAGTTGGAAATCAAGCAAGTTCAGTGGCATGTGTTATAGCCCCAGCTTCTCAGGAGGCTGAGGCAGGAGGATCGCTTGAGCCCAGAAGTTTAAAGCCGCAGTGAGCTATGATTGCACCATTCATTGCACTCTGGCCTGGGTGATAGAGTGAGATTTTATCTCTTTAAAAAAAAAAAGAAAGAAAAAGTTATAAATCAAAGTCATGAAACTGCAAGACTAGGTGGGATCTTAATTAGCTGTTCCATTTTTCATTTGGTTCGTGGGGTCTTCAATCCTGAAGTGTACTGACAGGTTAGCCTAAGGGAGCAGTCTCAGTCTCCTTGCTTCCTCCCCTCCACCTCCCCCCAACACTGGAGTCCAGGGAGAGGGTCATTCTCCCTGTACCTGCTGGGTATCTCATCCTCTCCATCCCAAGGAGATTCCTTGTCAATGCCATAGCAGGCAAGAGGCCTTTAACCCCACTGCAGTACTGTAGAATTTGAGAGAAAGAGCGCATTGATAGTCTGCCTGGTATTCATATCCAAATCTGCTATTAATGGGAGATTTGGGGTTGCTTTGTAGTATATTGTTTGGAAATATGCCCACTTTTCAGATTGTTCTATAAAAAAAATTCAGCAAATTCTGGGGCAGAAAGTGAGATAGATGGTGGATGACAAGGAGAGGATATTTTTCTTACTTTGTATTTCAAAAACCATTATGATAAGGCTGCTACTGTCTAGTAATCATGATTTGGGGGTAGTCCTTATTCCACAAAACCCTTTTTAGAAAGATAGACTATATATTCATGTCTCAAGGATTTTGCTTTATAAAAAGAATTTTTGCTTTATGAAGTAGTTTCTTATTATGAGAAAAGACATTATTGATACTTCACTTTATCTAGTGGCCTTGCTCAAAGATTCACTCTCAATAGTTTGAAAGGGTACATCTAGTAAATACACATAAATCTAAACAATCCACTTAAGTATTTAAATAATTTTTACCTGTTTCCTTATACCCCTTTTCTTGCCGTCTCTCTGAGAAGACCTTCTTATGTATGGGAAGTCCAGCTGGAGGCTTTAGCACCAGGAAGTGTGCTGCACGTACATAGTTTGTTGTCTCCCAGGTCCTGGCCACCTCCTCTAGGGTGAGCCAGGTGCCTGGGAAGCCTGTCTTCACCCCTTGCTGGCCATGTGGATAAGGGCTTAGGCTCTTCTGGTCCCTTGCATTCCCGAACTTCTAACCTCTGGCTGTTTCTGCTGAGTTGAAAGGTAGCAGTGGAATGCTGGAGCCAGATGGTACTAACCCACAAAGGCCAGTTGTGCACATCTCTTCCCAACTCCCTGTCCAGTGATGTTATGTTGTATCTTGAAATTGGCCATAGCAGAAGTAGTTATGTCCCAGAAATTGGTAAATTAGGGCTTTGTTTTGTTTTTCCCTGATAGCTGATTGTTAAACATTTACCAGCACACCACTACTCAGGCAAGATTAGTTTGCTGAGTTTCAGGTTAGTTGATAAGGAAATGAAGAACCATAGCAAATACTGTGAATTGTAAAACTTTTATGTGTGGGCTGGGTGCAGTGGCTCTCTCCTGTAGTCCTAGCACTTTGGGAGGCCAACTCAAGTGGATTGCTTGAGCTAGGGAACTTGAGACCAGTCTGAGCAAGAGTGAGACTCCTTCTCTACTAAAAATAGAAAAACTAGCTGGATGTGGTGGTGAAAGCCTGTAGTCCCAGCTACTTGGAAGGCTGAGGCAAGAGGATTGCTTGACCTCAGGAGTTTGAGGTTGCTGTGAGCTATGACGTCACAGCACTCAACCCAGGGTGACAAAGTGAGACTTTGTTTCAAAAAAGAAAGAAAAAGCAAGATAAAAGCCTGTGGTAGTGGTTATGAGATAAGGGTTGGGAGACGGAAGCTGAATTGAACTGTTATGTTAGTTTGAGATTGGTCATCTCAGGAGTTTCAAACTCCTGGATTCAAGCAGTCCTCCCACATCAGCCTCTCAAGTAGCTGGGATTACAGGCATGTGCCACCTCACCCTGCTCAATACAATGATTTTAATTTTATTTGATTGTTTTCCTAACACTTGGCCAAATCTGATGGCTTTAGACCCCCATACTTTCCTCTACAAGGAAAAAAATATGGCCTAAGCAGAGGGATGGTTCTCTTCCTCCTACTGTTTTTAGGTTATTTCTCTCCCTTAGCCTGTACAACTTGGTAGGCACTAAGGTCGAAAAGCCCAAATATGCTAATGTGGAGTAAGAAGAGACTTAAATTTCCCCCCAGGTGAAGCCAGTGGACCTAAGCTCGCTTTGACAGGAAACAGAGCAGGAATTAAGGACATCTTAACACCTTGTGGTAAATGAGAGGTATCTGTAGTTCAGCTCAAGTGAGTGAAATTCTGTGCTTTTTAAGAAGTGATATAGTGAAAGAGAGATGAACAAAAATTCAGTTTATTAAGAAAAAAGGTACATAAGTGTCATGGAAATTAGAGAGTCACATGTTTAAAGATAATTTCAAAGAGAAAAATGGCAAAGAAGAAAATTGTGTAACTCTTATTTTTTAGTTAAAATTCCTGCCATGGTCACTCACTTATCAAGAGACTGGCAGCCTGTCTTCCAATGTTTACATATTTATTTTTGTTTCCACAGATGTCCCCAAAATCTTTGTTAAAAGCAAAGGCACTCAGACTGCCAAGAGAAATGAGCAATAATTCCACCATGACATGGATATGAATCATACCAAGGACAGATAGAAGCACCCCCTGCATATTGTCCCAACTCCTGCAAGATCCTTGCTCTTGGCAGGCATCATGATAATGATGGCAGGGCAGGCTTCATGAGCACAAGGCCTGCGCAGTCACAGAGGACCCTGTACTCAGAAGGACCCTGCTCTCATTTTAATATTCTGTGATTGTTGTCTTAAAATTTTTTGAACAAGGGACCCTGCATGATCATTCTGCAATGGGCCCCACAAATTACACAGCCTATCCTGTGTCAGAGTACAGGCAACACACCAGCTGTAAAGGCAGCCAGGCCAGGAATTCCATCCAAACTGCCTCTTGCTTGCTACACAGTGGAAAAATTACTTATCCTCTGAATCTCAGAGTTCCATCTGCCACAAGGATGGTCCATCCCACTCTTAGGCATATCACTGTGAGGATTAGACATTGTTGTGAAGAAACACAGATAAAGCGCTCAGAACAGTATACTTGACTTCACTACAATTATTATTCATAAAAGCAAAGTCTATGTATTGCATCCTAACTGATGTTGGTGCTGATCATAAAAATAAGTTTCTTTAGAAAAATAAATTGCTATTTTACATTTTATAGGAAACTAAAGACTTACATTGCTACTGCTCTCACTTTTGCCAGGATCCTCATGGCTCCTTATTACAGCAGTTGTAGCCATCCTAGAAACTAAGAAAATTAACAATGCTGTTAAATAGTAACTACTTCTTGTAAAGTAGTTACATTTTTCATAATTTAATACGAGAAAGAAGGAATTCAGTATTTCTCTAATTCTTTAAGGAGATAGGAAGGTGACTAGAATACAAAATTTAAATGTGTGTGTGTATGTGTACACATACGTATTATAGTGCTCTTTCTGATAGTCTGGAACAAAGGTTTTTTCCCACTGTTTCCGCTGTTCTTACTATCAAAGCAACAACCTATTTTTTTTTTCAACCAGGCTCCAAATAGCTGCCGTTAAAGAAACATACTTCTTTATTTATTACTTTCCAAGAAAGAGTGATACTGGAGCCCCAATTTGATTCACCAAACCCAAGTACTCAATCTTAAGTACTACTTTGATGGTCTCTACTGTGGAGAGAGGACAGAGAACCAAGACAGGCTCTGACATTACCAAGGTTAAGATGAGGTACTTAAAACCAATGCGCATGACATTGTGTACAAATATAGGCTTTACTTGTTTATCCACTGCAGTTATTTTCCATAAAGCCCCCCTGAAAATTAGCAAATTCTGAACCACAGCTCGTAGGAGAATTACAGAGTTAGGTTACAACACCTGGTCACAACATTTTCATCAGTCCATCAGTTCATAATCTTGTACTGTATGTTTCTGATTTAAAGACACCGTATTTAACATATATTTGTAGATTCATTAACATTGAACCCCTAAGAGCACTATAACTCATGTCTAAAGGAAGCTTACCTAATGCACATTTTCCCCATAAGGCACATCATAGCCTTTGCACCCTCAAGAACACTAGACAACACTTCTTTTTTTTTTTTT
>NW_003852400.1:18158374-18190439 GCF_000181295.1 Otolemur garnettii
CAGCTCACAGCAACCTCCAACTCCTGGGCTCAAGCGAGTCTCCTGCCTCAGCCTCCCAAGTAGCTGGGACCACAGGCACCTGCCACAATGCCCGGTTATTTTTTCGTTGCAGCCATCATTGTTATTTGGTGGGCCCAGGCTGGATTCGAACCCGCTGCCTTAGGTGTATGTGGCTGGCGCCTTAGCCACTTGAGCCACAGGTGCCAGTTCTATGCATGTCTGAGAGTGGTCATGAAAGCACAGTAAGTATTGATCACTACAAATAATTTTAGTGAGTAGGAAAAGTTGCAAATACAGAAACCACAAATAATGAGGATCAAATGTATACATTTGAGAGGTAGTGACCTTAGTGGACTTGAAGAGAAAATTAATCTGAAGTTAGTTAAGAGATGCACATAGATGTGACATTGGGTGATATCTCTCATAGCGTTTTCTTTTTTCTTTTATTTAGAATTTCAGATAGTTATGGAATACATATGATTTGGCTACATACTTTGCTTTGGTGTGGATAAAGTCAAAGTTATAGGCATGTCCTTGTCCCAAAATGTGTGTAATATAATCTACCCATCACTTTTCCCCCTCCCTCTTGTAAAGTTCCTTGAATTTTGCTTTCATATGAACTTATAGGTGTTGTGCAACTAGTTCTAATTTAGTATTGAGTACATGTAGTGTTTGCTTTTTCATTCTTGCAATACTTCACTTAGGAAAATGATCTGCAATTCTCATATTGTTTTCAAGCAGAATGCAGTAGGTGTGCATATGGAGCCAGGAGAATTGGAATCTCTATCCTTGCAGGTCTTACTTGTTGGATGACTTTGGGTAGGCATCTAAAACTTCCTGCTCCTGTTTCTCAGTTTCCACATCTGTTAGTTGAGACCAATAATACTTGTCTTATGTCTTTCAAAGTGTGGTTATGTGGGTGCTGTAGATTTTCCCTTAAGTTCTGCTTACTGTTACTTAATGTTGGGGCTGGGATTGAAGAAGGTGAATCAGGTGCCATATTGTGTATCAGAATCTTCTTTTGTAGATAGTTTGTCTCCCCAGAAAAAAACAGATGCCAAATCCATGCTGATATTTGGATTTGGATAATGATATGTTTTTATTCAAAATGTATTACAAATCCAAGGAAATAGCCATAAGCATTTTCTGGTTAAATTGGCCATCCTAAGTAAGATAAAAGTAATCAAGTTATAGTTTGAAAGCTTACCTCCCCCCCCCCCACACACACACATCTAGTAGGAATTTAAGGGAAAAACATAAATGACAGGTAAACAACTTCTAATGCAAGTCTTCTAGGAAGGGCCTGGTGAGAAGTTGGCTCCATTTTGTTAGACAGGAGTTAGGGTAGATGAAGGAGTATAAAAAGACTTGGCCTTCAACCAGCCTGAAGCTACTACACTATTATTCCAGGTTAGGTTAAAGACGTAGCCCAAATCTTTTAGTCCTAGGGCAAGAAATATGGGATGTACACATGTGAGCCACAGTACAGGAAGAACCACTCATGCTTCATCAGTTTTTAGCCATGTCCAACTTATAGAGACATCTGTCAGAGCTGTGGGTATTCTACTGTGAAGCCAAGAGTAGGGAGAAAGGCCGCTGAGCACTGATGCCATTTCTATCTTTACAGATAGAAAGTTGTTTACAAACTCAATAGTTAGGCTTAAATTTCCTCACTTAGGGTGTCTGAGGTTAAAGAACATTTTGTTTAATTGAATCTATATGGTACTATTATAATTTTTTATATTAGTGCAAAAAAATAATTATTTAAGAAAAAATAAAATAACGTATGTAAACCTGCTTTGAAAATTGTAGAATGCTCCATGGATAGAAGGTGTTGACTGGTGTCTGTAACTAAACACACAAATGATACTTTGTTAATGTACTTTATTTAAAATGAAAGAGAACTACAACTCAGATGGGTCTTCAGGTTTGGCATTCCACATTTTGTTTTGCCAAGATGAGGTCTTCTCAGCCTTGTTCATTATTATAATTTTATTTTATCTTGATTTAAAATTAAATTAATGATTAGTTATTTCTAAATGTTATCACCTAACACAACTGACTTACCTTCCTGTTTAATCTATATTTCTTGCTTCTTTCTTTCATAAATAAATTCTTATTTTATGGACAAATATTTATTTAGCCCTGTGTGTACATATCTGGAACTCTAGCATGCAGCTTCATCTAAGAGCATCAGGAGATATCTATGACAATATGATTTTGATAAGATGAATATTACCTAGGATCTTGGGTTTCCTCATGTAGTCACGCTTCTCAGTGGTGAGATCACACTGAGTTACATCATATTTAGCTTAAAGTACAACAGAGTGGACATGTGGAGCCTAGGCTAAGACCCACCTGGTCCTAATGTGCTGTCACCTACCCCATCCCTTTTCCTGGGCATCTGTCCTATGTTTCATTAACAGTGGATTTTTCTCTTTTTTGGCCGGGGCTGGGTTTGAACCTGCCATCTATGGCATATGGGGCCGGCTCCCTATTCCTTTGAGCCACAGGCACCACCAACAGTGGATTTTTCTTGTATAAAACCCAAACTATTCACTCTATGGAGAGGTAAACCATAAGGTCCCCCAAATGAATCCTCAACAGTGGAACTTCAGGTGACAAGCACATTAGAGCTGAGATTTTCTGAAGCTTGAGTCTGCTGGAAGTACCCAAAGCATACCATATGGGCCTACCTAATATTAGTACTTTAGGCTAAAGTATCACGAAAACATATGCAAACTTACAGAGACATCTTTATGAGAAAAAATTTTCTCCTAAAGATATTTTGAAGATTATTTTGTGAAATGGTGTTTTGCAAAGCACTTTGTAATGTGGCAAATTTTCCTTGTTTTAGGAGAATTGCTCTGGGTAACGTGTATAACCGCTACTTATTTTAAAGGACTACCTATCTAAAGTTCTTTCCAACTTCCAAATTCTTTGCTCCACTTGTCTAGAACTTTGTTTATGTGGGATAATCATGACATCTAGTGGTGAGTCTAAGTAATCCCAATGAATGTTTTCAAAGACTATTTCCCTTAGCTAAATAACTTTAAATTCGAGAACTTGCTATTCAAATGATACTATAATAAATATCCTTGTACATATGTCTTTACATCCTTAATTGTAATAGATAAAGACTGAGAAGTGAAAGAATATATGTATACAGAATGCTGATGTTGCCAATCCATCCTCCAAAAAAGAGGATGTGCTTAAGAATAGTTCTTCACATTATCCCAAAGTGAGTATCGTTGAACATATTAATTCTTGTACTTATTTCTTTATAAATAAGGCATGTCACCTTTTAATGTTTTTTCCCTTATTTCTACTTTTTCCTTTCTTTGTATTTATTTTGGGGTTTTGCCCACTTGTATTTCTTTTTCTTCTTTTTTTTTGCAGTTTTTGGCCAGGGCTGGGTGTGAACCTGCCACCTCCGGCATATGGGGCCGGCCCCCTACTCCTTTGAGCCACAGGTGCCGCCCAAGCCCACTTATATTTCTTTATTGGCAAAATACTAACCAATATTTATCTCATTTTTAGAAGATTTACTATTTCATAAGCATCTTCTTTTATTTGTGAATGTTTTTAAATATTGAAGAAATTTATGTTGTTTGCATTGAAAATATTTTTTCCAATTTTTCATTTATTATTTATACTTTGTGATTGTTTTTTTGCTTTGCCAAGTTTTAAATTTTTATGTAATCAGGTATATCAGTATTTTCCTTTATAATTTTAGTTTCATGCTGTATGTAAAATGTCCATTTCCTTTCTCAGAGGATAAGAGGTAAAATCATATATGTTTATTTATGTAACATAATTATGTATTTTTTTCTTTATACTTTTTTAATTAAATCATAATGTTGTACATTGATGCATTTATGGGGTTCAGGGTACTGCTTCGATATACAATGTGAAATGCTTACATTGAACTAAGTAACACATCCATCACAATTATACTCATTTCTTAATAGTTTTGAAATGTACCATTGCATCATGCACATTAGGTGAGGTCCCTCCAGATACCTTCCCTCCTCCCATATCCCCTTTCTTCTCCCCTCTCTCTCCACTTCCCTTCTAGTTTCTGGACTATAGTTATGTTTTGCCATTCATATGAATGTGTAGGTGATTATATATTGATTTCATAGTAGTATTGAGTACATAGGATACTTTTTTTTCTATTCTTGAGATACTTTACTAAGAAGAATATGTTCCAGCTCCATCCAGGTAAACATAAAAGTTGTGAAGTCTCCATCCCTTTTTATGGCTGCCTGGTATTCCATGGTGTACATATACCACAATTTGTTAATCTATTCATGGGTTGATGAGCACTTGGGCTGTTTCCATGCCTTAGCTATTATGAATTAGGCTGCAATAAACATTTTGGTGCAAATGTCTTTTTTCTAAAATAATTTTTGATCATCTGGGTATATACCTAGTAGAGGAATTGCAGGATCAAACGCTAAGTCTACTTTTAGTTCCTTAAGGGTTCTCCAAACTTCTTTCCAGAAAAGTTGTATTAGCTTGCGTTCCCTATGTATGTTATTAGTAATTTTATTTTAGTCCTTCATCTATCTGCTGTTTTAGGGAAACAGCACAGATAGGAACCCAACTTTATTTTTTCCATAACAATGTAAAGGAGATTGGTAAATTTAAGTATAAGTACTAAAAAGAAAAATTATCAAAAATATGCAAAGAGTAGAACAATATTGATGATACATTCTATTTATGCAGAAAAATTGTTTCCCTGCAAAGGCATAGAAAATATCTGACAGAATAAACACATAGACATGTGCTTGTGCACACACATAGCTATTAACAGTGGATGCTTCTAAGGGAGTTCATACAGGATGCTGGCAAGGTAGGTAGAACTTTACTTTTACCTCTCTATGGTTCTCTACTGTTTGAATGTAATACCATGAACATGTATTATGTATAAAATTATTTCTTAAGAATAATAACATGGGAAGATACTGAGGATCTACTGTAAACTGAAAAAGCAAATTTTAAAACAATAAATAAAATATGATCTGCTTTAGAAAATAAAAGAATACCTATGCAAGGAAAAAGGATTGGGTGGTTATACATGAAAATGTTAACAGTGATCTCAGAGTAGAAGGATTTGGGTGATTTTAATTGTTTTCTTTTCACTAGTTTCAATTTTCTAAGTACTTTACAGTTGACACATACTGCTTTTGTGGTTGGAAAAGTTGTAAAAATTTATATCTGGACTTAGGAACTTTTGTGTATATACAGGATGGCCATAAAGTTTGTGTGCAATTTGTACAGTCTACTGTTAAATAGTCAAGTCTTGGGCTCAAGAGATACTCTTGCCTCAGCCTCCTGAATAGCTGGGACTACAGGCACTCACCACACAAAGCCATAAAGGTCGTGTGCAATTTAATAGTTGACTATTGAGATTGCAAACAAACTTTATGGCCACCCCTAACTTCACAACCACCCTGTATTTCTGCAAGATACATATTAAAATTTTATATAGCTTATATTTTACTACCCAAAGGCCTAGCAATGCCCGTCTCTCTTTTCCTTTTTCCAGTGACCTATTTCATCCTTAAAAAATTTGACTCACCAGCTTTTTCTTATAAAATGAGATGACATACTTCATCAATACCTTTATTTTTATTTTTATTTTTTTTGACACAGAGTCTCACTTTATCACACTTGGTAGAGTGCCGTGGTGTCATAGCTCACAGAAACCTCAAACTCCTGGGCTCAAATGATTTTCTTGCCTCAGCCTCCCAAGTAGCTGGGAGTACAGGAGCCCATCATAATGCCCAGCTATTTTTAGAGATGGGATCTTGTTCTGGCTCAGGCTGGTCTCGAACTCATGACCTCAGGCAATACACCCACCTCAGCCTCCCAAGTGCTGGGATTATAGGCATGAGCCACCAAGCCTGACATCAGTACCTTTAAAAGAAACATGGAACCAGAAGATGACTGAATACAAAAATACATGACATGAAGGTTATTTCTTCCACCAAATTTCAGTCCTGGAAAATGTTTTAATCCTTGGATTTCTTCTTCATATATGGCTGATTTCATATATATTTTATGGGGAATAAGTAGAATAAGTAGCAAATACTTCTGAGGTTCTTCAAATTCCGTTTAAATTATTTATGTAATTATATTCAGCTTTATTCTAGAGAGTACTTAGAGTTGCCAGTAAAAAACACATAAAGTTTAAAAATAAATAAAATGTAAAGCAAAATTTAAAATGAATGCGTGAAGAAATCAGGACAGAGAAAATATGAGAAAATAAAACGGAAGATGAAATCTATCATTGAGAGTCAGCACTCTTCTTGAGGGTCATATAGTCATGTGTTACTTAATGGCAGGGTTATGTTCTTAGAAATGGGTCCTTAGGCAGTTTTTTCATTGTTAAGAACATAGAAGGTACATAGATAGTACCTCCACAAACTGGTATGATTTAGTCTCCCACACCTAGGCTAACTGGTACCCCCTTTTGCTCCTAGACTACAAATCTGTATAGCATATTACTGTACTGAATACTGGAGGCAATTGTAACACAATGGTAAGTATTTGTGTATACTATCTATAAACATATCTAAACATGGAAAAGTTATGGTAAACATATGATATAAAAGATAAGAAAATGACACAACTGTATAGGGCATTTACCATGAATGGATCTTGGAGGACTTGAATTTACTCTGGAGGTGAGTCAGGGAGTGAGAGGTGACGGGATGTGAAGCCTCAAGCATTACTGTGACTGCTGTACTTTATAAACACTGTACTCTCAGGTTATACTAAGTTTATTTATCTATCCACTTATTTTAAAATGGAGTCTTGCTCTGTCGCCCAGGCTGGAGTGCAATAGTGTGATCATAACTCACCATGACCTCTACTTCCTGGTTCAAGTGATCCTCCTGCCTCTGCCTCTCAAGTAGCAGGGACTATTGGTGTACACCACCAGGCCTGGCTTAAATTTATAAAAAATAATTTTTCTTTCTCCAATAATACATTAACCTTAGCTTACTTCAATTTTTTGCTGTAAAAACTTTTAAAATTTAATCTTTTGACTCTTTTGTAATAACATTAAACATAAAACACAAACACTCATGTAGCCAGACAAAAGTCTTCTTTCTATCCTTATTCTCTAAGTTTTTTTTCTATTTTTGAAATTTAAAATTGTTTTTATTTACTTCTTTTTTTTTTAAGACAGAATCTCACTTTGTCACCCTTGGTGGAGTGTCATGGCACCATAGCTTGCAGCAACCTCAAACTCTTAGGCTGAAGTGATCCTCTTGCCTCATCCTCCTGAATAGCTGGGACTAGAGGCACTCGTCACACAATGCCAGGATATTTTTAGAGATGGGGTCTCATTCTTGCTAAAGCTGGTCTTGAACTCCTAAGCTTAGTCAATCTACCCACCTCAGCCTCCCAAAGTGCTAGGATTTTTTTTACTTCTCAAACTTCTTAATAAAAAAAACTTAAGGCATAAACACTACTAGCCCAGGCCTCCACAGGGTCAGGATCATCATTATTACTGTCGTCCACCTCTGCATCTTGTCCCACTGGAAGGTCTTCAGGGGCAGTAAGATGCATAGAGCTGTCATCTCCTATGATAACCTTCTTCTGCAATACCTCCCAAATGACCTTGCCAAGGACTGTTTTACAGTTAACTTTTTTATGTAAATGGAGAAGTATACTCTAAACTAATGATAAAAAGCACAGTATACTGAAGACACGAACTGGTAACACAGTGATTTATGAGTCTTATCATCAAATATTACATACTGTACATAACTGTGTAGGCTATACGTCTACATGACTGGCAGGACAGGAAGTTTGTTTACACCAGCATCATCACAAACATGTGAGTAATGCACTGTGCTACAGTATCACAGCTACTGCATCAGGAAGCAATAAGAAATTTTCAGCTCCATTGTAATATTATAGGACCGCCATTGTACATGTAGTCTGTGTTGACTGAAACATCATTGTGTGGCACGTGACCATACTAACTCTGCCAAGAAAACCCTGATTCCCCCCCGCCCCCAGAGTTGGGAAGGGTCAAACTGTCCTGAGCCTGAGGTGCAAGGGAAACTACTCCAGCACACGAGGCAATGTAAACAACAACAGCAACAACAGCAACATCTACTGAGGCTTCCAGTAGGTCAGAAAGAGCTCTGTGATCTTCAAGTCAGGATTTTATTTAATTTGCACAGTAACCCCATTGTTAGAGGGGAACATTTATTCTGGCTTCCCAGGTTTCCAGGAAGGAAACATTTGGGAGGAGCTTTGTGGGCTTCTCAGGTCTGCCCTTTTACTTCTTCCTTGGATGAGATGATGAGTTTGGGAGAAGGAATGACCAACCATAGCTTCCTTCTTAATGAAGTTCTGTCCTCTAGTCCCATAAGATCTCTGTCTTTCCATATGCTGAGTTTGATCTGGAAAGCTCTGTCTCTGTACTTCTGGGGTCCTGATGTGCTCTGCCACTCAGCTTTATCAGTGATAAAACTCACACCATCCACAATCCATTATATGAAAACTCCTAGGGCCAGGTGGATTTCCAAATTCAAAAGTTTCCAGATTTTAAAAAGGTTATGTGCTTCATATACAGGTTCTGGGGCAACTCCCTATCATCAAAGACATGAGTATTTCTTCATAAAAGGTATGAATATTCACACTGAGAGCGATAAATTAAGACTATATCACATCAGTTCAGATCAGATTTTATTGTCAAATGAGCTCAGATGATGTTGGATTTTGCTGCCAAATGAGTTACAAAAACACTTTTGGGTGTTTAGAGCTTTTGGATTTTGGAATTGCAGATAAAGGTTGTCTGGCTATCTTCTGACCTCCAGCTGTCTGACTCTATCTAAATTCTCAGTTGGTTTCCTGACTTGGAGAGTGGAGGAAGGCAGAGGGGGACATACCATGAAGGTAATGAAGCTTAAGCTTCAAGCTCACCTACTTGCACAGACTTCTTCTTTGGCCCAATAATTTATCTCATATATATAATTTTATATTATTTTTCTTAAAAAGAATTGTCGGGCAGCACTTGTGGCTCAATGGGTAAGGCGCCAGCCCCATATACTGAGGGTGGTGGGTTTGAACCCAGCCCCGGTCAAACTGCAACAAAAAATAGCCAGGTGTTGTGGTGGGCATGTGTAGTCCCAGCTACTCAGGTGGCTGAGGCAAGAGAATTGCCTAAGCCCCAGAGCTGGAGATTGCTATGAGCTGTGATGCCATGGCACTCTACTGAGGGTGACAAAGTGAGATTCTGTCTCAAAAAAAAATTATCAAAAACAGAAGCTTCAGGTCCTACAAAACCTAGAGAAATATGATTAGAGAGAGGTATGACTGTATTCCCTAAAACTCTGATAGCCAGTGGTAGGCAACATTATCATCTCCACTTTATTTATGAAGAGACTGAAGCAAGAGAAGTTAAGTGTTTTGGCATCCAGGTATAAGTGGCGGAGTCTGGTTTCAAATCCAGAAAGTGCAACTCCTGAATTTGTGCTTTTAATTAATGCCTTTCTACATGGGGATAAAAATAAGAACATAGTTGGCATGCTCATTTAAGCTAACGTAAATCCCAGAGGATATCCCTTATTCCAATAAAAATAACCTAATGTATCTTAATTTCTATCAAGTCTCTCAGTCTGATAAGAGCAGGTGTCCTCAAACTATAGCCTGCGGGCCACATGCAGCCCGCCGAGGACATTTATCCGCCTGCCAGGTGTTTTTGCCACCGCTGCCTGTCCTGCTTAGCAGCTGACTTGTCCCGGGGCCCGCAGTCCGGCCCTCCAATGGTCTAAGGGACAGTGAACTGGCCCCCTGTTTAAAAAGTTTGAGGACCCCTGGATAAGAGAATGAAAATCTTTAAAGTCTCTAGTAATTTAGGGAAAGAGCACTACAGTAACACCTCTGGACATTTCCTTCTAAAGAGAGTTCCTAGGATTAAATCCTATTCACCCACTACCATTTTCCTGACACTGAGGCTTTATTATTATGTGAACGCTGATCTATTTCCCCCAAATGTGATGGTATTTGCACTCCCCAACATCATGACTATACTTGGCTTTTCATAAAATTCAATCTTGGAATCAGTAAAAACTGTATACACGGGATCCCCTGACCTTTCTGTGATAGTAAACATTCTCACATTTATGTCACTCCATTAACTCTGCACAGGAAAGCTGTGAGAAAGGGAAAACAGTGAATACCCACATTTCACAATGAGGAAACTGAGAATGCAAGACGGGTAACTTCTCCAGTGCCGCTAAGTAGTGGCAGAATTGGTGCTAAAACTCAGGATGTTTTTCCTCTAGTCCAGGCTACTGCAACTATCTCTATTGTATAAAAGCTTGAAATGTAGAAAATTGTTTATCTAAAGAATATCGACTCTGGAAAAGTAGGTTCCCACTTGTTTTATCTGCTAGTGAAATTATTGATGAAGTTTCTCTGAAACAACAAAACCATTTATCTATTTAGAGTGATTCTTATTTCATGCTCAGATTCTTTGCTTGAAATAAGAGAACACTAAGGAAAATTTTTATTTTACTTCTCACAATTACACTGGTATTTAAAAATATATTATGAAATATAAATAATGTTATAGGGAATAATGACAACCTCTTGAAGAGGATAATGATATTCACCACCCAGCTACAACACACTTTAACATTTTGCCATATGTTTGCTTCAGAATTTTTCTTAAAGTATAAAAATGCCTGAAAATACCATTATTTTCCTGCATTATCCAGAGGTAACTGGCAACCTGAATTTTGTATATTAATACATAAATATTTATATAGTACTTTTGCATTTAAAATTTTAAGTACAAGATTTTTTGTACACACATATTTATATAAACAATAAGTCCATCATTTATATAAATATATTTAGCATTCAACAGTTTTTTTTATACTCAATGTTGTTTTGAGATTTATACTCAATGTTGTTTAGAGATTTATGTTGATATTTAAAGCTAGTAGATTTATGCCTTTAGCTTTTACGATATTGTGAATGAGATTTTTGTTCCAATTATATTCTCTAATTGGTTATGGCTGGTAAATGAGAAGTCTATTGATTTGGCGTCAAGAAAATGTTCTGACCTCATTTATTAGTTCTAATAGGTTCTCTTGGATTTTCTGTGTGGGCAATCATCTGAAAATAACAGATAAGCATTTTTAGAATGATCATCTTTCTCGGTGTGACCTACTAATTTGCAGAATAAAAAAAAGCTTATGGGATATCTAATTTCAGAAATAAAATAACTCTCTAGTATCTATAAATGTATGTTCCATTGCAGATATTCAGGAATGTCTTATGCCCCATCCTGAATGTTTTTAAGAGGTGTAGTTATGACCATGCTCTTTTCTTGTTCTGTTGACCCCAAGATTTTATACCCCAGGGAATACTTGGTGTGACTTCAAAGGGAGCACCAGAAAGCCAAAGGATTGGATGTAAATGGAGGACTTTTATTTCAAAAAGAGCATATTGCCTCACTTAAGAATACTGTAATTTCCTCTAACAAGGGAGAAATGGGCTTTTTTTTGAGATATAGTCTTTAAATGTAGGAAGTTTCTATTTGTATTTCTATATAAATAGATTTGAAATAAAGGTGTTCATTCTCTTAGTAGTTTGTCAATTAAACAAGTTGGGGAAGAGCTGTGAGTTCAACATCATCTATCCCCTCTGAGAAGAAAAATAAAGAGCCACATAATGAAAACCAAGGTCAGAGTCCCATTATCTTTGTAGCTATTTACTCCGAGCACCTATCAGTGCTGGGAGAAAAGACCAGTAATCTTAATAAAGCAAAACTCTCCTGGGAAAGCCTAGTCTGGTTTCCATGTGAACTGGAAACCAGAGGTTTAACTATGTGTTTATTTTCATTATTTTGAATTGACATTATTAAAGGACATTTCCCCAAAACTCTGCTCGATAGAAAACCTTATCAAATAAACTATATGTGTCAATTAGGGTTTTTTGGATATAAACAATAGAAACTGATTAACTTGAGCAAAATAGTTATTGGAAACGTTCTAGGTATCTCAGGGAGTCAAAGGAAATGTTGAACAATAAGGGCTCAGGAAGAAAGGCAAGAGGGCAGCTCTAGGAACCTGGGTAACAAGAATGAATGGGGAGGACCACCACATGTCAGCTCTACACATATTGTTGTCCATGTCACTGCACTCAAAATCCATTCTCCTGGGAGAGAGAGACTGATTTGCCTGATTCGTGCTATGTGGCCCCTCCTTGATATGTGTCTTGGTGCTGAAGGAGGCAAACGTGGAGGGCACCTTTGTTTTCATGTCCTTCTAGGACTATATGTCCTGGTAAAGGGGAAGTTATCAAGGAAATCAGGGCTTTCTTACCCAAGAAGAAGTAGAATTGCTGAACAGAGGGACACAATAGGCATTCATATCACATCTCCTTAGGGTGCTTTTTACCAAGGCTTAGTATAGCAGCTTCCTAACAGTAGTAACAAAAAGATCTAGGACCCCAGAAGGAGATGACCCCAATGAAGTGACTTGAGAATGCCAGGAAGGGAGGCTCCCACAAGTCCATGAAGAATGCCAAGCTGCCAGCCTGGACCTCAGTCCCCTTGGAGAAAGTACCCATACCAAATATGCAAATAATGTGGCTGAGCCCATGGAAACTGAGAAGGGTCTGTTCAGTGGGCACTTGGGAGTAAGCAAAGAGGCTTCCTAAGGGATTAAGGGACTTTATTCCCTTTCCTTTTTTTTTTTTTTTTTTGATGCCAATCTCCCACTTGGACTCTTCAGCTTGACTACATAGCTCTGGTTTCCTCCTAAAATACCTCTCCCTGCATCCTTGTTTTGCTTCTGTTGCTGCTCCTTATTGCCCTTGACTGTAAATGTGCTGGGTTCAAATCCTGGCAACTCTACCTATTTGCTGGGTTGATCTTACCTGTCCCTATCTAGGATAGTATTAGTTAACAGCTGCTGCTTTTTCGCTTTCAGTTTTAGCTTATATCTAGTCTTCCCTCCTTCTATTATTAAGATTTATTAAGATACTCAACCATAGAGTTATTCCCACAGATAGCATCTAATCCAGAAAAAAAGCCCTGCTTCCCTCCTTCTATTAATAAGATTTATTAAGATACTCAACCATAGAGTTATTCCCACAGATAGCATCTAATCCAGAAAAAAAGCCCTGCTTCCTTAAGACCTCCCCTAATCACCTAACACATGACCAAATTCTAGGACAAGTCCTTTCAAACACCCTTTTACTGAGACATCCTACAATTCTCTATGCCATGCTCTCTTCCTGTGACAAGGAAAACCTAACCTGTTCTACAGGTGTGTCCCTGATGGTCTTGACTGGAAGGTGTTGACATAATCCTGGGCTTTGAAATTTGAATGATTGTTTTGGGCAATATAGACCTGTTAATTCTTCCAATCTGTGAATATGGGATAGAGATCCACTTTTTGTATCTTTTCAATTTCTTTCATCAAGGTTTATAATTTTCAGTGTATAGATCTTTCATCTCTTGGTTAAATTTATTCCCAAGTATTTTATTTTTATAGCTATCATGAATGGGATTTTTAAAAATTCTTTTTCATCTAGTTGTTAGTGTATAGTGTTGGGGTCCAGCCTTGAGAACAGCTTCTGCTGAGACCTGTGGAAACTGGTGGCAATTGACTAAAGAAATATAGAGTTAGAAGCAATCGTCAAGAAAGACATAGAGTAGAATTAAAAGTGAGAGCTCAGGGGCCTGTCATGGGATTCCAGCAATGGCCCAAAGTGTTTGCTCCACTCTGATTTTATGGAAGTCTATTTGCCCAGAGGGTAAGATGAGAGAGAGAACAAAGATGTCAGCAATTTCTTGAATTGATCACATCAGCTTCTATTATTATTATTAGCCTTAAAGGTAGCCTTCAGAAATCTGAAATCTGAGCCTCCTACTTGAGGTCACACACACAGATTTCTAGGGAGGTATTAAGCTCCACTAGTTCTCTGTGGAGTAAAATGCCACCAGTGTTAATCTCCTCTGAGGTATAGGTGGGAGGGAGGCATTTTCCTCCCATCACCACCACAGAGGATATTCCTCTGAAATAAGGGATATAAGCTCTTCTGCCCTATCTCAGGGCTCAAGCCTTTCCCTTGGTCTCTGCCCTAGGCAAATGCAAATCTCCACAATGGGTATCTGCTTTGCCTGTTTAATGGGCAGGAAACACCGTAGAAGATGTATCTTTTCTAGGACTTGCCATAATCTCTTCTATGGCCATTAGGCTCCTCATGCTCACTGACCCAGCAGGCTATTTGTAAGCTATATCCCCAACAGGCTAGAACTTTAGAAAAGGCAAGAAGATTGCTAGCAATGGCTAGCTCAAATGTAAACTAGCTGACTTTTTTTTTGTTCTGACTTACTCAGCTTACTTTTTTATTTTCCTCTTTTTCTGGAGGTGCTTTCCATTGCCAAGAATGGGGTCTTTGGTCCCCATTCTCCCTGCAAAAGACAGAGATGAGCAGGGTTCCACTGGAATCTTCTCTCTTCTTGTTGCTATTTAGGGCCTAGGACACAGTGATATAGCCCTATCACTGTCAATAGGTGATGTCTTATATTTGTTGAGAGTTCTTAATTATGAAGGATATGGAATTTTGTCAAATACTTTTTCTACGGAGATGTCCTTATGGTTTTGATCCTTTATTCTGTTAATGTGGTGTATCATATTTATACACTTGCATATGTTAAACCATCCTTGCTTCCCAGGAATAAATTCCACTCGATCATGGTCATTGATCCTTTTAATGTGCTATCAAATGTGCTAATATTTTATTGAGTATTTGTTAAACCATCCTTGCATCCCAGGAATAAATTCCACTTGATCATGGTCATCGATCCTTTTAATGTGCTATCAAATTTATGTTAAACCATCCTTGCACCCCTGGAATAAATTTTACTTGATCATGGTCATTGATCCTTTTAATGTGCTGTCAAATGTGCTAGTGTTTTGTTGAGGATTTTTGCATTTATGTATATCAGGAATATTAGTACTTTTGGCTTGTAATTTTCTATTTTTTTCAGTGTTCTTGTTTGCCTTCGGTATCAAGGTAATGTCAGTCTCATAAAAGAGTTTGGAATTATTCCGTCTTCTTTAATTTTTGGAAGAGTTAAAGAAGAATTGCTATTAGTCCTTCTTTAAATGTTTGGTTGAACTCAGTGAAGCCATTAGCTCCTGGGCCTTTCTTTGAGGGAGATTTTTGAACACTGATTCATTCTCCTTACTCATTATGGGTCTGTTCACATTTTCTGTTTCCTTCATATTTCAATCTCAGTAGGTGGTATATTTCTGGGAATTTCTGTTTCCTGGAATTCTTCCAGTTTACCTTATTTGTTGGTGTATAATTGTTCATTGTAGTCTCTTAAGATCCTTTGTATTTCTGTGTTATCAGTTGTAATGTCTCTTCTTTTATTTCAGAGTTTATTCATTTGAGTCTTTTCTCTTTTTTCCTTAGTCTAGCAGAGGTTTAGGGAACCTGTGGCTTTGGGCCCCATGTGGCCTTCTGGATCCTTGAGTGTGGTCTTCTGACTGAATCCAAATTTTACAAGTCAAATATTTTTAATACAGGGATTTGTTCTGTGAAGTTTTGATTCAGTCGAGGGCCATACTTGGGATCTGAAGACAGGAAGGTTTGTTAATTTTGGTAATTTTTTTCAAATAAACAATTTTTAGTTTTTTTTTTAATCTTTTCCATTGGTTTTCTAGTCTTTATTTCATTTATTTTTGCTCTAATCTTTATTATTTATTTCTTGCTACTAACTTGGGGTTTAGTTTGCTCCTTGAGGTATAATGTTAGGTCATTCATTTAAGATCTTTTTTGATATAGGATTTATTGCTATAAACATCTCTCTTTGAACTGCTTTTGGTTCTTCCCATAAATTTTGGTATGTTATGTGTTAATTTTAATTTGTTTGGGGATTTAAAAAAAATTTTTTACTTCCCTTTTAGTTTTTTTCTTGGATCTATTTGTTCAGGAAATGTTATTTAATTTTTATGTTTTTTGTGAAGTTCCCTAATTTCCTCCTGTTTCTAGTTTCATACTATCTTGGTTGGAAAAGATACTTGATTTAAGTACACACTTAAATAAGATTTAGTAAATGTACAGAGCTGTGCAATTATCACTTTGTTCCAATTTTAGAGTATTTCCATCATTCCAAAAATATTGCTTGTGCCCACTTACAATCACTTTTCATCTCCACTCCTAATCCTAAGCAACTACTGCCTACTTTCTGTCTTTATAGACTTGCCTTTTCTGGACATTTTACAAAAATAAATCTTATACTATATTAAAAAAAAAAAAGGAAAAGATACTTGATACACGCAGTCTTCTCACATTTGTTAAGACTTGTTTTGTGGCCTACCATCTGATATCCTGGAGAATGTTCTTATGTCCTTGAATATATGTGAGTACTTACGAAGAATGTGTGTGCTGCTGGTGTTGTCTGCTGCACATGTATCTGTTTGTTAGGTCCATTGTTCTAAAGTGTACTTTAAGTCTTAAGATCCTTTATTGATTTTCTGTCTGAATGATCTGTCAATTGTTGAAAGTGGGTTATTAAAGGCCCTTACTATTATTGTATTATTGCCTATTTCGCCTGTCATATCTATTAATATTTGCTTTCTATATTTAGATGTCTCTTGTTGTCTTGTGATTAAGTGATTTTTTTTCCCAGGGATATTTTTGATTCCTTGCTTTGTATCTTTTATCTATCTTCTATAGGTGTTTGCTTTGTGGTTACTACGAAACATGTGTTTTATAGTTACAAAATGCTATTTTCAGAAGAGAACAACTTTAACTTTGATTGCATACAGAAACTAGACTTTTACTTTTCTTCCTACACATTCATATTTTCAATGTACCAATGTACTTCCTGTTATATTTGTATCTCTTAATCAATTTTGTAGTTATTATTATTTTTTAATTTTTAATAGTTTTGTCTTTTAAAGACAAATTATTTTTGTGCATGGGGGGACAAGCCTTGGAAAGTCCTATTCTGCCATCTTGCTGATGTCGGTTGTTCAATATTATTTATTATTAGGTCAGTTGCAGTAGTACTTTTTCTTCATCTAAAGAACGTACTGGCTCAGCGCCTATAGCTCAACCGGCTAAGGCGCCAGCCACGTACACCTAAGGTGGCAGGTTCGAATCCCCAGCCCGACCTGCCAAACAACAATGATGGCTGCAACCAAAAAATAGCCGGGCGTTGTGGCGGGCGCCTGTAGTCCCAGCTACTTGGGAGGCGGAGGCAGGAGACTCGCTGGAGCCCAGGAGTTAGAGGTTGCTGTGAGCTGTAATGCCACGGCACTCTACCCAGGGGGACAGCTTGAGGCTCTGTCTAAAAAAAAGAAAAAAAAAAAAATAAATAAAGAACGTACTAATTCTAAGCTTTGTATTTGGTTTTTCTCTTAAAGAAAGAAATGGATTCCACCTGTTCTTGCAAAATCTCATAAGCATGGATTCCAATGTATACATGAAAATGCAGTCAGTCCTTGGGTTATCAATGAGATAGGTTCTATAAGTCCATTCTTAAGTTGAATTTGTATGTAAGTCAGCAGGTATATTTACCTATTACCTGTGATGGCCTCTGTTCATAAGTGCAAGTTGTATGTAAGTTGCAAGTTTGTTCATAATTGCAAGCCGTACATCAGTCAGATATTTATAACTCCGGGATTTATTGTGATAGCCTCTGTTTATAAGTGTGAGTTGTGTGTAAGTCAGATGTTTGTAACTCAGGGACTGGTTGCATGTGCGTGCATGCTTTTGATGAAAGGATGAGAAGAGGATCTAACATTTACTGAATATTATGTAACGGACACTTTTCAGATGTTTATTTTTTGTAATATAAAAAAGCTAAAGAAACTCTTTCTGAAAGTATTTTTGAGGTTGGATGCAAGCAGAGCTACAAACAATTCTGCTGAAAGAAAAGAGCCATTTAGCCATCCTCCTGAGGAATTTGAGAATGATCTAAGTCTAAAGTAAGGATTCAGATTTAATTTTAAATTATCTGCCAAAAATCATGGCCTTCAATTTTTTCCCCTCAAGAAATGTCTTTTAGAGCCTGCAAAACAAATTCAGTTCATATGAGAATGTAAATCAAGTTAGGATATAAAATCACATATGCCACTTGCTGGCTCCATAGAAGTTTGACAGCAGAATTTAAGTTGCAACAAGCTTCAAGACACTTGAGAAGACCTTTCATTTCAGGGTCTGAAATGATTAAATGATTAAAATTGCTCTTTCATAATTAAACATACCATCTGTAGAAGGCAGAGTGTGACCTTTCACCCATGGTCTCTCAGGCTGTTCTAGAATTTCTGCAGTTGGCACATATGGTATCAGAAATCCATTGCTATTCTTCCTTTGAAATACTAGAGGAGCAGACTTAGAGCAGCTGTTTTTGTACTGCCAGATTTCACTGAAATGTGGGTTTTAAAAGCCCTTGGCTTGTCATTTTGAGTTAGCTTACCTTAATCACAAATCTCACCATAATGTAATTCAACTGATGCCTGAAACTCAATATAGCAGAACATTTGCTGAACAATGCACTTAGCAATAATAACAAACCAAAATGTACATTTTCCATTGAAATGTCATTTTCCAGTTATGTGTGTTCTCAAAAATTTCTAATAGCTTATAAATATTCCTTTCTTTATAATAACAAAATACCAAGAAAACAGTCTCCATTGTGTTCTCTTCCCCCTCATCAGGAATATACAAGGGAGGATGTATGACATATGGAGAACTATCTGCTTTAGGATTTAGCGATTGATAGTACTACTAAAAAATTGATGCAACTCTGTCATTAAGCCAAAGTAGTAATTAGACAGCCATTACGAGTACACTTGTATGTTTGTCTTAAATGTCATATCAGCCAGCTTCCACAGTTCAGTGGATTGACAGTTACAGTTGTCAGAATAAAGGGATATTGGTCATCATGAACAATTTCTCTGTGTGTTTGGGGATAGGAGGTACAGACCCTGGCTGTAAAACTGCTCACTGGTTAACCTGTAATGTGCTGGAGACTTTTCTTCTGCTTGACTGCAACAGGCTGTTTCCTTGTGAAAGTTCAACTCTTAAACTATATTTGAATGCTGCCAGTATTGAATTTAGTGCTTCTTTTGGAGATAAACTCAACTCTTCACTTCCATTTAAAGTCTCTGCATGAACTTTTAAAGCCAGAAGCAAAGATACATGAGCTATTATTTTTTAAATGTACTACAAATTATTAGTTTTAAAGCCAAGCTGCAGGGAAAGCTTTCTTAGAATTCTGTTATTTGGATTTGTTTCTCACATAAACATAACTGGGAATCAGGAAAAATGACATTTTTTTGATGTATTTATTATATTCAGAATTGGAATTGAATGTATTTAATGTATTGAATGTATTTAAATACATTCAATTCCAGATGGAATTCACTGGGCATAAGACATAACATAAAATAGAATACATTTGTCTTTTTTTCCTAAAGCAAGACTTTAAGTCATGGGGATAAACAATGAGAATTCATTCTTTCATTTATTTACTCAAAAATATTTATTTAGGAGTTTGTCCTCTAATGGGTGCTGAAATACTTGCCACTATGAATGAGACATTTAAAAACTCAATCTTGGATTAATTCAGGGGGCCAAACATGTAACATAAATGTCTATAATACACGGTGATTTTATGTATATTTATTTTACATAGAGAGATATAAAATAGAGGAGAAGGTGATTCATTTTGTGAAGAGAAGGTAGTTATTTACCGGCTGCTATAATTCAATTGTGTCCCCCAAAGTTTATGAGTTGGAAACAAACCCATAATCCCCAACACAACAGTGTTGAGAGGTGGAAAATTTAAGAGGTAGTTAGTTAATGAGGGCTCTGCCTTGCCATTATTGAGGGAGTTGGGTAGTTGTTGTGGGAGTGAGTTCCTGATAAAAAGGATGAGTTTGGCCCCCTTTCCTCTCTCATGCACAAGTTCTCTTGCCCTTCTGTGTTCAGCCATAGGATGCCACACAGCAGGATGGCCCTTACCGAATATGGGCCTCTTGACCTTGGACTTTCCAGCTTCCAGAACTGTGAGCCAAATAAATGTCTGTTCATTATAAATGATCTAGTCTAAGGTATTTTGTTAGCAGCATGAAGTGGACCAAGACACTGGCTAATACTCAAAATCCCTTCTCCGTCCTTCTCTGCTTTGCCTTGACTCTTCCAGATTGTAATATTTGAGTTTCTTTGTTTCTCTAGCTTTGGGGGGATAGGTAGTAGTAAAAGAGAAAATTTAGGGTATGTATTCCCCCATTTGCTCAGCCAAACCATATTTCTGCATTATTATTAATATTATTATTATTATTTTGGTTTATTTTTAAGACAACACACCAAACCCAGGGTATTTCTTCTACCTTGTGACTGAAGCCTCTATTGGGTCATTCTTCTTTAGTTCTCTCTGATTTCAGCCTCTCCACTCTCTGCTCTGTCCCTTCAGTTCCAGGAATGTTAATAGCTTTCCTTTGTTGTTAGTCCCTGGGTGTTTCACTGTCCTTTGTTCTTGTTATTCTTGTCACATCTTTGTATTTAGTCCCTCTACTGAATTCTCCTTGATTAACCTTCGTGCTGAGTGAGCCACTGACTGACACAGACAGGAATACACAAGGTCAAGGAAGATAATACAGGAATTTCTTTACCTTCAAATTCTCAGCACGTAGACTTTGATAGATGTGAGCAAAACTACTATCCAGACTAAAGTGCCATTTCTATTGTCACCAACAGATGGCATTAGTAATCATATGTACTTAATCCCTTAGGGCTGTGGTTCCTAACCTTTTTGGCACTGGGCACCACTTTTGTGGAAGATAACTTTTCCATAGACTGGGTTGGGGAGGATGGTTTTGGGATGATTCAAGTGCGTTACAGTTATTGTGTACTTCATGAAATAATGATACCACTCCCCATAATGCAGAATCAATGGGAGCCCTGAGCTTGTTTCATCCGTATTTGCAGCCTCTCCCCATTGCTAGCAACACCACCTCAACTCCGTCAGGTCCTCGGGATTAGATTCTCACACAGAGTGTGCAACCTAGCTTCCTTGCATGCACAGTTTATATGACGTGTTCTTTTCTTGAGTCTGCTAGCTATTTTTCTCCATTTAAAAAATATTTTATAGATATTAACTCTATCCAAACCCGATAAGGGCAAAACAGTGAAAGTATTGTAAAAACTACTTTAATAGGCATACATTTGCTTATGACCAAGACAAGAATTGAGATTATTTTAAAAAGGTGGAAGTCACATGTACACAAGGAATGAATTTTTTTTTTTGGTTAGGAATAATTTTGAAGAGCAAAGGGTAAATCACATGACAATAGAAAAGAAGTGCTGTGCCTAGCTGTTATGAGATGAATTTTGTCCCCCCCAAACTTATATGTTAAAGTACTAACCCCTAATGTATTTGGAAATAGCACATTTGAGGAGGTAAAGTTAAACAAGGTCGTAAGAAAGGGGCCCTAATGTGATAGGACTAGTACCCTGATGGAAGAAGAAAGAGACACCAAGAGTGTCTGTGCACAGAGGAGAGGCCCTGTGGGGACACAGCTAGAAGGGGACCATCCACAATCAAGGAGAGGAGCCTCAGGAGAAACCAATCCTGCTGGCAACTCGATCGTGGACTTTAAGTCTTCAGAACTGTGAGAAATAAATTCCTATTATCAAAACCACCCAATCTGTCACATTTTGTTATGCCATACATGATAGACTAATATGCTAATCAATGGACAATAATTCACAAGAGATTAAGGCAAGTCACTAAGGCAATAAAAAATATTTGCATATGTGGCTAAAGGGTTAATATTAACATCAAGTGCCTGTTAGCATTAGAAGAGGACTAGGGACTTGTTCCAAAACTTAAAATGATCCTGAGGCTTCTCCCTTCAATGACAGGATGGATATTGAGGCTATAAATCAAATTAGAAAAGTGAGGAAGGAGATATTTAATGGGGAAGATAAGTCTGACTTTGGGGATATGAAGGACATTTAAGTAGAGATTTCTAGAAAGAACTTGGAATATAAGACCAATACTGAGGGTATTAATGACTTATAGATAGAGATTCAATTAAAAACATATGTACTGAGCACTTACTATGTACTAGGCACTATTCTAATGTTTGAGTTATGTTACTGAACAAAAGTGACAAAAATGCCTGCCTGTGGAGCTGAAATTTTAATGGACAGGAGAAGGAAAAAAGCAATAACATAACTAGTAAATTATATAGTATTTTGGAAGACAATATAATGCCTCAGAGGCAATATAGCATGCCAAGGGATTTGAGAGTGCTGGTGGGGGGTGAAGTTTGCAATATTCTCTGAGATCATTCAGGTTAGGTCTTATTGAGGTGTCTTTTGAGCAAAGACCTGAAGGTTTGGTAGTTAGCTAAGTGGTTATCTGAAGGAATTGTGTTCCAGGCAGAGGGAATAATCACTGTGAAGCCCTGCCTAGTGTATATGAGAGACAGCAAAGGTTCCAGCAAGGCTGAAAAGGAGAAGAGTAATAGCAGATGAGAGAAGGAGAGAGTAATAGTAGATGATGCCAGAGAGGCAAGTCGGGGAAGTGGCCGGTCTCACAGGCATAGCCTTTTGTAAGGAGTTTGAGTATTACTCTGAGTAACTGGAATATTCCAGAAATGGAAAGTTCCAAATCGAGGTGTTACCTGGTCTGACTTTCACTTTAGGAGAATTATTGGCTGCTGTGTTGACAACAGATTGTGAGAGAAGGGCAGGACAAGGGTGCAAGCAGTTAGGAGGCTGTTGCAGTAACAAAAGAGAAGGAAGAAGTTTGCTCATTTGAAAGTAGAGATGATTTACTAACAGGCTATATAGAGAGTTTCAGAGAAAAGGAACCAAAGATGACTATGATTTTTGGACTGAAAAATAAGAAAGACAGGAATACAGATGGAAGGAAAGATCCTAACTATTGAGCATGTCAAATGAGATGTTTGTTTGCCATCATTTGGAAATGTTGAGTAGGCATTTTGATATCTTTGACTGGAGTTTGGGAGAGAGATTCAAGCTCAAAGTGTAAATTTGGGAGTGAGCAGCACATGGGTGGTATTTACAGAACTATCACTGGATGAGATTACCAAGAGAATGAATGTACTTATAAAAGAAAATCAAGGACTCAGCCTGGGTTACTCCAATATTAACAGGTCTTAGAGAAAAGGAGGACCCAAAGAAGAAGGCTGAGCAAGAGCAGCCATAAGAAAGCACTGAGAACTGGAAGCAGAGTGAACAAGGTATCAAGGGAGATGGTGTCATCAGCTGTGCCAGATGTTGGTGATATCAAGGAAGATGAGGGCTGAGATTTAATCACTGTATTTAGCACATGTCAATATTCAAGAATTCTCTTAAAAAATTTTCTGCTGAGGGAAATGACGAAGTGATAGCTCATTAAAGAAGTGGCATTAGGATAAGGTTTATATGTGTTTTTAAAGACAGGGTCAATAACATCATGTTGATATACTATCAGGAATGATCAAATAGAGACTGAAAACTGAATGATGCAGAAAACACCAGAGGAGAGTTGCTGGAGCAATGCCGTTGGGAGGATGAGAAGGGTGGACTGTAGCACTTGCAGGACAAGTTTGGATTTGAATAGGAGCAGAAATGTGAGTGCAGAAATAGGGTAAATATGGAGATGGGGTCTGGGGAAATTTTCTTCTGACTGGTTCCATTTTCTGTAAGGTAGTAAATAAGATTATCAGCTAAAAGCAATTGGGAAGGGTGACCTGTAAGCGGCAGTTGGTATGTTGGGATGTGTGAGATTGCTGGTTTCAAGTCAGCCAGAGTTGGAGCTACCGTCCTGTTATGGGCAAGGCGATACCTTTGAGGAAGCCATCAGGAAACTTCACTGATAAGACAAAGACACTCAGGCCAGACCAAAGGATTCAGGCATCACGGTGGTAACATTACTTTCTCAGCTCTCTGCCTAAGGTGTGATGTTGCAACTACCTGAACTGATTCAGAGATCCAGACCTGGTGAGGTATGCATTTGGGTTGGGGAGGCAGCCGTAGGCATGGTAGGGTGGTGCTCTAAGGGAGGGAGGGTCCTGATCTTTTCTACTGTTCAACTCTGGAAATTGTCTCTGGTAACAGACAATAATCACAATCCTTCGTTCTTAATCTGGGATGATGTCAGAAAGCTTTTCACTTATCTAGATAGATAGATAGAGATAGATTTGTATATTTTGCAAATGTGTATATATATATATATGTATATGTGTGCATCTATATGTACATACCCACACATATGTGGTATGTGTTTATAGGCAGAACAAGAGAGACAGCTTGATTTATGAACAAAAGGGCTTTATTCATTGGATTTGTAGACTTGCATCTTTCCCTTTCTCTAAGAAGAAGTGCAGTGATCTTGCTGAAGAACAGTAATCACAAGTCCATTATTATCACTTTTCTTTCTGGTCAGGAATCTTGATATGTTACTGTTACGGGATGCTGAAGAGACAAAAAGCATAATTTAAGCTGTCTTAAGCAAAAGGTAAATTTACTGACTTAGATAATGGAACAATGTGACCCAAGGCATTGTCAGATCCGGTATCCATATGTGTCATCAGCAACCTGTTTGTTCTGAAATAATGATATTGTCATGCTGGCTCTATCCTTAAGAGGTTGAGTCTTCTGAGAAGCAGAAGCCGAGACAGGATTAGACATGGTGATGATTTGGGTCTCCCTGTATCAATGTCAATTCAGGCCTCATATCCAACTATTTCCTTTTCTAGTGTACAGCCACCCTCAGTCTGCTGCTTAGTTGTGTCAGCTCCTCTACTACTAGGGATAAGGCTACCAAAGAAGTCCTCTCGCTTTCATGCTTAGCCTTTCACTGCTGGTCAGTATCCCTCAGTTTCTCATTGTCCCTCTGTAAGGCATCGGCACAACTCCGTAACCACCAACTCTGTTGTCCTTTTGGAAACTGTCTCCCTATATCTTTCAGGTGCTTGAGTTATTACACCTACCAGCACATTCCCTTTCTGTTTGCTTTCCTAGTTGGAAAACATTTATCACCAGTGAGATCTTTAGCAGTTCAGCTACCATCTCTTTCGTTTTGGGGGGTTTTTTTGTGGTTTTTGGCCAGGGCTGGGTTTGAACCCACCACCTCCAGCATATGGGGCCAGCGCCCTACTCCTTTGAGCCACAGGCGGTGCCCCAGCTACCATCTCTTTCTGGGGACTATCCATATATACTCCATATACTGCTCATGATGGCATCATCTTTACCCCATGTAAAGAAACAAGTTTCAAAGTTTTATCTTACTACCCATTCTCTCAGAACAGTTCCAGCAGCATTTGTGTTAGTTTGGATCCTTCAAGAATCATCTGTCAAGATGGGGTTAGCTGTTGCATGATTGCTTTCTAAAGATACTGTAGCAATTCATAGTTCCACCAAAGAGTCTAATGTTACTTCCCCCCCAGCATCTTCATCAGCAATATGTGTTAACTTTCTTTTTAAATGTTTGCTAACTTATGGGTATAAAGTCTTTAGACATTATTACCTTGGTTTATAATTTTCTAGCATTTATAAATTTGTTGCATGTTCACTGGCTGCTTGAGTTTGCTTTTCCATAGACAGACTCTCCACATCCTTTTCCATTTTCCTAATTTTTTTTCATGTTATAAGAATAGCTTCATATTATAGATAATAGTCCTCTGTTCTCTGCATTGCAAATGGGAAAGGAGAAAGCAGCCTCGATCTCTGCACCTGTCTTCCCCTTCTCCGTCTTTGTCGTCAGGACTAGATCCATGGTCCTCAGGGTGCAGCCAAGTTCAATATGCCAGGAAGGCCAGGCAGTAGCTTCATCATTCATTTTTGAAAAAAAAATAAGCCCTAGTCAAGGACAAGTTTCCATCACCTACCTCTGTCCCTCCCCACATGGAACATATACAATATTACTCAAGTCTGTCATTTTAGAACCACTTTCTCGATATTTTCCCTTTTCTTTAAGTCATGTACTTTTGTTATTTCTGAAAATTGACTTTTTGCATAGAATTTCTTTTAAAAGCCTATATTGTTGCTATTACATCATTATAACCACTAGGTCTACTTTTCTAGTACACATTAAAATATATTTATAACTAAGAAAATAAAATACATTTGCATGCCACCTAAAACACACTGTACTTCAGGATGCCACATTGGAGCTGGCCAAGAGGCTCACCAGGCTAGTGAAAGACAAGAGGGAGGATTTACAGAGCTGTGAGTTTTACAGCCTCATCACTTATCAATTGCACAAACGCTCCCCTGGGCTGGTGTGGATGGTAGTTTGTTTACATTTGAGGAGAGGACCCGCAGAAAGGAACAATTGCTTTACATGCTACGGAGTGGTGGAAATTAGAATTGGGTTTTTCTCCAAAAACGACAGCACAATAGGGAAAAGATGTGATTTTGGAAGGAACTAGACCTCAAGTCCAGTGGACAAACTGTAGGTAGTATTCAGGGCCTAAGAAGCTGGAGCCTCCCACCAACCAAGATTGTATTACAAACATTCTGCATTCTGGCTGGAACGTTAGGAGTTCTAAGGTTCTTCTAATTATGCTTAGGGCCAGGGCTTGGCAGTCTCAGCACCTGGGGCCACAATGGTTCACCATCCCTGAGCAGGGTCCAACTGTCCAACCTGGTATCTGGTGCCCACATTCCTGCTGGCAGAGGTTGCCAGGCCAGAGGAGCGATGTGTTGGCTGCGGGCGTGGACCCAGATCTTTCTACAGATTTTCCTTTCCCTCTTTTTCATCCAACTGCTTGTCAGCTTCTCAGAGAATGATTTTGCTCAAATCTACAATTCCAAGAACAATAAGAAACCGCCACAAAATGGTAAAGAGGGTGAATGGGCCAAAGGTTAGAGGCAGGTGCCCCACACATTTTTCTTTTCAATTGTGCCACTGTAGTATGCTGAAACTTTCTTCTCAAATGATGCCACTGGTGTTAGTGGGAAGACATTTCTAAAGACTCATGGCGGTTTTGGTGAAACTCAGTTAAACTGAACTCAATTCACTTTATCTAAAAATGCACAAAGTAGATTAAAATAGTTTTAAGTTTGGGGAACTCATGTTTTTCCCCCCTTCACTTTTGCCATGACCTGTAGCATATAAGCAGTTGAATTTTGTTCTAATCAGCCTACACCCAGTGGTCATAGCTCCTCTTTTTTTGTGCTATAAGGTCTTAGTAAGTTACTTAAATTTTTTTTCATAAGACTTAATTACTTCAGTTTGGAAGTTTCCCTTGGCTTCTTTCCCCAAACTGAAGAAAGTTTAAAATGTTAGAAGTCATCTTGACATGAATTCATAAACCTGGGAATAAGGTTTTTTGTATGTTAAGTTGGAATTATATAGCTAGAACAAGGGATGTGATTTGAATTACTTGGAAAATGTCCTATAAAGCCAAGATTGCCATTTTTATGAAAACTATAAGACAGAACAAATACTGCTGTCTGGTTTCCAGAGTATAAAAGAATATGAGTATCTGTAAGCAAATCAGCTTTTCTTAGTAAACCAAACCCACAGCTCTCAGCTTTGCGCTGAAATAAGAATTTTCTTTGAGGTGGGAGGAGTTTGAATCAAAAGATCCTAGATTGTTTTCTTTGGTTTTATCTTTCCCATAAATTTCTCTCTTTTATAACCTCTTGGTCACGTCTATACATCCTCCAGGAAGAATAGTGTTCAAATGCTATCCTGCACCTTCTCGCCACAAACAACACTAAAACGATAGGCCCACACATAGAAACAATAACTAAAAAAAAAAGAAATGAAAACTTTTGGATCAGAACAAAACAGAACAGCCTTGCAAGACTCCAAATACTACCATCATCCCTTATAAGTAACTAGTTAGTTGCTAAACTCCAAGAATTTTCATTACAACTCCCAAATCCAGAGAGGAGCAAACCAAGGGGGGTGTCCTGTTCTTCACCCTGTTCTGCAGAGGAGAAGGGGAAACAGCGGCAGAGAAGTGAGTAGCATGAGAACCTGAGGAGAAGGGCTGACTACGCGAGAAGCTCAGGGTTCTGAGCCGCACACAGCTGTATGTGGCGGCAGATCTAGAGTCCACAGATAGCCCCTTTACGGAAATAGGAAACAGCTCTAGAGCAAACCATGAAATTAGAAAATGACAACAATCTCAGAAGAGGGAGTAGAGTCACATGGGCTAACAAAGTCTGCACAGCTTTACTTACACTCTCTCCCCTTGTCAAATGCTGAAAACAACCAAATGAATAGAGAATAAACTGTAGTTTCTTGAAAAAAAAATCTCAAGGATATTGGTAAGGTTGTCAAGCTCTCACCTACGCTGTGTCAGAACAAATGAAAAGTCTGAACAGAGTTATTCAAGCATTAGTAGGATAAAAAACAGAGCAACTATGCAAACACTTCATAGCAAAATAATGAAATAAAGGAGTATATGGAAGCAAGCAAAGAAAACAGTATACCCTAGAAGAAAACATAACTCAAGAAACTGATGAAAATTTTTCTGCAAGTGATTTTAGCTAAAGAACAATCAAATGAGAAATAGATTCAGTGAAGCAAGCCTCAAAGTCAAGATAACAAGATATCAGAATGATACGGAAAGGCAGACTGCTCCCAGGAAATAATTGAAGGCCAAATAATTCTAATATGAAACAAGCCTTCTAAGTTTTCTTTCTTCATTTATTTTTCCTAATGGTAAACACAGCAAGAATATTTGTCATGTACACTCTAAGGATATTTATCGTATTAAGCTCTGATAGCTGCCTCTTCCCTCTCTCCTCTAGCTTAGGGGGTGCTGTTACCTGGAGGAACATGGGATTTCCCTTTCTTTCTTTGTTTTTTATTAAATCATAACTGTGTACATTTATGGAGTACAGTGTGCTGATTTGATATACAAGGTGGAATGCTTACAATCAAACTGATTAATAACCATTTTGGGATCTGATCAAACTAAAAAACTTCTGTACAGCTAAGAGTACTATATAAGTAAGGCAAACAGACAGCCTTCAGAATGGGAGAAGATTTTTGGAGGTTATGTTTCTGACAAAGGTCTGATAACTAGAATCCACAGAGAACTCAATCAATAAGAAAAGAACAAAAATCCCATTTCTTTGTGGGCAAGAGACTGGAACAGAAACTTCTCCGAAGATGACAGGTGCATAACCAATAAACACATGAAAAAATACTCCCATACTGTATACTGAATACTGTTTAATCATCAGAGAAGTGCAAATCAAAATCACCCTGAGATGTCATCTAACACAAAATCCCAAAACTACAGATGTTGGCGTGGATGTGGAGAGAAGAGAACACTTCTACACTGCTTGTGGGACTACAAACTAATATGGCCATTTTGGAAAGAAGTTTGGAGAATTCTCAAAGAACTAAAAGTAGACCTACCATTCAATCCTGCAATTCCTCTACTACAGTGGTTCTGAAACTTCCTAATGCTGCGAACCTTTAATACAGTCCAAAGGGATCACGACCCACAGGTTGAGAACTTATGCTCTACTAGGTATCTACCCAGATGATAAAAGTTATTTCACAACAAAGACATTTGCACCAGAATGTTTATTGCAGCCCAATTCATAATTGCCAAGTTATGGAAGCAGCCCAATGCCATGAATTTGGATTTGAAATCCCATGAATGGATTTCACTTTCTTTCCCCTGGTAAACTTCTCAATCTCTTCTGTCACCTGCACACCCAATTCTCAGTACTAAGTTTCCAATGTTATATATACTCATAGTGATTTCTGTTCTTCTGTTGGATCTTGACTGATGTAGCCACTTTAAGACAAAAAGCACTGTTACATTTTGACCAGCAGAAAGGTGATAGGAGGGCTAGGGGGAATGACACTAAGCTTTAAATGCTGTTGGGAAACCAGAAGAGAAAACTTGTTCCCCACTTTTGGCTGAGGTAAAGGAAGGGTGAGATGATTAAAAACATTTTTTTAATTAACAAAAACCTGGACAGGTCAATGTGGATTAGGAGCATGTGACTCACTTATGACTCACTTTCTGGACTTTTTTCTAAGAGATCACAGGGGCCTAGATGACATAGGGCTAACATGGTCTCAAACAGTAAGTAACAATAGCAGGAAAGGGCATCTGAACAGATGGACCCAAGAACTGCTTCACGGAGTCTTCTGAACATAAGAATTTTGTGGGGGAAAGGGCAGGAAGCCCTAAAATTCCTAAGATATTGGGTGGGGTATAGGTGGGATTGCTCTCATCAGAGCTAGCAAAATTGAAGACAACAAAGTCATTCTGAGAGAATATTTGAACTTCATATCTAGAAGCCAAAGCAGGACCATAGATAACACTTCTAAGAAAGGGGAAAGATGAGATTCAGCACAGTGGAGGCTATCGAGGAGGAGGAAGGGCCTTGGGTCATCATCCCTGCTTCCAGGGCAACACATAGCCTTCATTTCCCACAGGAGTAGAGCATACTTTCTCCACCACCACCCCCCCAAAAGGAAAGGAGCAACCCTGAGCTTAGCTAAATATTTACTCAAAGGAGACTGAGTTTGTTGACTGAACTCAAACCTTCAGGTTTAAAGTTTTCGGCCATTGGCAGAGGCCTAGATCGAATCCTACCTCTTTTAGGATGCATCCCTTAATCCATGCCATCTGAGTGAGTAGTTGCTTCTGCACTTAGCTGTGCCTCTCTGACATACCTATTTCATCCAAGAAGCAGGAGAATACAAATATCAAGGGCAGCCAGGTCAGACTGCCTGGACTTACCTCTCAGCTCTGTTCCTTACTAGGCTCTTATTTACTGTGTCAGCTTCCTTATCAATAAAATAAGAATAAAACAGTATTAATGTCTTCCTCAAATGGTTTTTGTGAGGATAAAATGAGTTGATATATATTATACATGCAGAATACTGCCTCAGATATGATAAGTGTCCAATAAACATTATATAATCTTGTGTCACTTAATGATAGGGATAAGTTCTAAGAAATGTATCATTTCTTCACAGAGATAGCCATGAAGCAAGTGTAGGCTATTAAGGAAAAGATTAAGGATCTCGGAAATTAAATAAATAATCAAGATTAACATAGCTGAAGAATGGATTATCAGGCTCAATGATTGAGCCATGGAATTCTTACAGAATCCAGTACCAAAGAACAAGAGATACAGAGCATGTAGGAAAAAGAGAGAAGAGTTCATGCCAACAATGTGATAGACGTTCAGGAGGAGAGAGGAGAGAAAAGGAAGAGGGAAAATAATGAGAGAAAAATGTACAGAAAATGGGTTTGAAATTAGAACATAGATTAAGTGAATCGTGCTCTAGAAGGTATATAAAATAAAAACATTTAGATACCTAAAGAATTTATCACTCATAGACGTCTGAAAAAAAATACTCAAGGATATCATCCAGCAAAATGAAAAATAATTTTAAGGGAAAAATATGGGATTCAAGAAAGAGCAGTAAACAAAAGAACTAGTAAAAGTTAGAGTTAACTTGGAATAATTGATTATAAGTCAATAGCAATTTAAATATAGTAAGTGTAATAATTATTTCTATTTAATAGCTTCATGGTGTGAGAAGGAAGAAGAGGAGAGTAAAAACAAATTCAGATCCTTATGTAGGTAAAAAATGTAGCTCCTGATTAGATGATGATAGAAAAATAGATATAGAATATCTCAAAATTTTTAAATAGACTAGTTCAAAAATAGAAATAGGATGTATGTCTTTGAAACTACTAGCAGAAATAAAAGAACAACAAACAAATTGATGAAATAAGATATATCTTGCAAATGCTACTGAAAAAGAAAGGTAGTGTAGTAATATTAATATTAAAAAAATGGGATTCAAGTCAAAAAATCAGTAAATAGAAGAATAAGTGATACACATTGACATAGAGTACATACTAATAACTAACACACCAAGATGACATATTATGAACCTTTATTCACCTAAAAACATAGTTTTAAAATAGATGCAGTAAGGCTCGGCTCCTATAGCTCAACCGGCTAAGGCGCCAGCCACGTACACCTAAGGTGGCGGGTTCGAATCCCCAGCCCGGACACGCCAAACAAC
>NW_003852400.1:18191394-18219489 GCF_000181295.1 Otolemur garnettii
CATTGTTGTTTGGCAGGCCTAGGCTGGATTCGAACCTGCCAGCTCAGGTGTATGTGGCTGAGCCACAGGCGCTGAGCCTGTGAGGAGACACTTTAATTAATTTATTTTTTATTTATTTATTTTTTTTTTTAGAACAGAGCCTCAAGCTGTCCCCCTGGGTAGAGTGCATGGCATCACAGTTCACAGCAACCTCCAACTCTTGGGCTCAAGCGAATGTCCTGCCTCAGCCTCCCAAGTAGCTGGGACCACAGGTGCCCGCCACAATGCCCGGCTATTTTTGGTTGCAGCTGTCATTTTTTCTGGTGGGCTGGGCTAGATTCGAACCCGCCACCTTAGGTATATGTGCTGGCACCTTAGCCACTTGAGCCACAGGCACTGAGCCCTCATTTCTATTCTTATGATACTTTCAACTCCATCCAGGTTAATACAAAAGATGTGAAGTCCTCATCTTTTTTATGGCTGAATAGTATTCCATGGTATACATATACCACAGTTTGTTAATCCATTCCTGATTGGTGATGTTTAGGTTGTTTCTGTATCTTGATGATTGTAAATTGGGCTGCAATAAACAATCTAGTGCAAATGTCCTTATAATAAAATGGTTTTTTTCTTCTGAGTAGATGCCTCGTAATGGGATTCCAGGACCAAATAGGAGGTCTAATTTGAGTCCTTTGAGGATTCTCCATACTTCTTGAAAGTTTTATTTTGATATTTTGTGTCATATATTTTGATGCCAATCATTTCTGGGCATTTGAAATTATGATCCTTCATGGAAGAGAATCACAGATGGACTTTATGAAATAACAGTGTTTCACACATTACTGGAAGTGTAATTAGTCAAGGAAACTTAGAAAGAATGGCCAGAGATGTTCCAAGAGAATTAGGAGAGAAGGATGCTGCAGATGTCATGAAAAATGTAATCAAGAGGATATAACAGAGAACAAATGCACAAACACCAGGCTGTTAGGTGAAGAATCTGGTACCTGATATTGCTGTGGAAATAGCTAGTACTTCTTTCTTTGGGAAAAAGAATGAAAAAAGAAAAAAAGAACCTATTGTTTCATGTAGCACATCAGTCAGGTGTGTTCTCATTGGTTTTCCAAAAAAGGCAAGCATGATTATTAAAGAGCTAGCTAGTTAATTACACAAAAGCTGAATCTAAGCTTCTACTATGGAACCAGATTAGGCCGTTCACTGTCATGTCTTCAGGAGGGAAATTCACCTGGGCGGTGTTCTTTGCCAAAACTCATATCCTTAGTTTGATCATGAGGAAAAATATCAGACAAATCCAAACTGAGGGGCATTCTGAAAATATCTGACCAGTATTCTTGGAAACTGTCAAGGTCACCAAAAACAAAGAAAGGCTGAGAAACTGTCAGAGACCAGAGGAAACAGGGTATGTGTATCCTGTATGGGATCTTGGAACAGAAAAGGACATTACCTAAAGGACATTACCATCACAACTGGTGGAATCATAAAATCTGTAGCTTAGAGCCAGTGTTAGTTTCTTAGTTTTGATAAATGTACTGTGGTAGTGTAAGATACTAGCAAATGGGGAAACTGAGTGAGGGGCATACAGGAATTCATAATTTTCAATTTTTTTCTATAAATCTGAAATAATTCCAGAACAAAAACTTTAGTTTACAAAAAAAAAAAAAAAAAGCTGTGGGAAGCAAATAGAGTTTAGAGAATAGTGGCCTTCTGTTTCTTTCCGGGCTCCTGCCTCCTGAAAGCCTGAGGCCATCAGTCCTTGTCCACTTTGAGGCCATAGAATCTTTAAGCTTTACCTGACCTTTTCTTTCACTCAACTTTGCCAGAGGATATCAAGGATACTTTGGGATAGGAAGAAGTAACATTAAGTAGGACTTAATATGAAAAGTAGATTGTAAGTTTTTTCTCCAGCTAAATTAGATCTATATCTAATCAAACAAATTGGAATTAAAAAGAAAAGTCTGACTTTTCCCCCTGAACCTGTAACTCTGTCCCCAAAATAACAGAGAGAGTGACTTTCTTATTACTGTATCACAAAACAACTAGGACATTAATTCTCCAGACCCTTTCGTTAAGGAGATTTTTCAGTAATAAATCGAGCTATCAAAATGCTTTTTTCCAAACTCACAGTTTTTATTCTAGAACTTTCAAATATAAATCATACTATTTATTTTTTCACAAAAGAAGAATAAAATCCTTGCTTGGGATAGGTTTTTAAAGCTTGTGGCAAAACAAGACAGGGAATTACATGTGTTAATATTTAAAGGACTAATTAGTTAACTAGGAATATCTTGCAAAACCATGCTGAATAACAAAGGTATTTACTAAAAGAGATTTCTAAAATATGTTTTAAATATAGAATGATGTTGCCAATGTGTTTTTCCTTACTGTGTTTTGAAAGTTGTTTTTCAGAGCTTGACTTGTCAAAGGTGGATGATGTAATTTCATGTTTTCCCAAGTAAAAGGAGAAAAGATTAAGGATTAAGATAAGAGTTAGGAGTTAAATAGTACCAATGGGAAAAGTATCTAGATACATCAAAATAATGAAGTAAAGTGCTGGAGTATGATGAATATGGCTTAAAACAGGAATGACCAAAGGAAATTCATTTATATATAAAACTGAGCAATAAATAGGTTTTAGATTTACATTTTTACACTTAATTTCTTTTTCTTGTAGAATGTGTTGGAAAGAATTGTCAATCTTGCACAACAGCCTCAAAAGTAAGTTAATTTTCTAATGAAGACATTATCTTGGGAATGTTATAAAATCACACAACTTACAATTATGTTTAAAAGGTATGCTAAACTTTGTTTTACATAATTTTTTGTAACACAAATGACTAAACAGTCATAAAGATCTATTTCTGCTTTTCAAACCATTCTTTGAGGATCTAGAAATAAACAATGGAAACAATTTAGTACAAACATGTACTTCCACTGGAAAATTATACTTCCAAAAGAAAAGAACTTTGCTTGAAAAATAACTCTGTAGGCAGTGCCCATAGCTCAATGGGTAGGGCATTGGCCACATACACTGAGGGTGGCAGGTTCAAGCTCGGCCTGGGCCAGCTAAACAACAATGACAGCTGCAACAAAAAATAGCCGGGCATTGTAGTGGGTACCTGTAGTCCCAGCTACTTGAGAGGCTGAGGCAAGAGAATCTCTTAAGCCCAAGAGTTTGAGGTTGCTAAGAGCTGTGATGCTACAGCACTCTACTCAGGGCGACAGCTTGAGACTCTGTCTCCAAAAAAAAAGAAAGAAAGAAAGAAAAAATTCTCTAATTTTGGAATAATTTTTTGTAAGTAAAGAAAAAACATGCCTTTTGAGATGAAGTGACAATTTCCATGCCACATGTCATCCCTAAAGACTAGGAAGATCATGACACACCATTCCTTATCCACAATGTAGCTGAGGTACACATCTCTAATGATTAAATGTCTGAAATCATTATTCTTCACTTCAAATATGGAAGAAATCAGAAATGCCAATAAGCAATGAGGGAAACGACTACTTTGTGCCACACAGATTTACAGCAACTCTCATAAAACCATTCTAGTCTAACCTATGCTGGAGAACTGACAATCCCTAAAACAGAGGCACAATGCCACTAATTAGAAAAGGGCACACTCTCATAATTGGCATCTGTCATAGTGATCTGGATATAGCACCCTCCTTATTTTCTTCTTTAATGCAGATCTGGGCTCTTGGCTCTTGGAATTATCCACACAGTTCCTATCATCACTATCCATGCTTTCCACAGCCAGCAATGACCCAGACACTAAGACATCACTTCTGTGGCAACCTGAACCCTGTACAGTAGACATTAGCCCTTTTTTTTTTTTTTTTTTTTTTTAGACAGAGCCTCAAGCTATCCCCCAAGGTAGAGTGCTATGGCATCACAGCTCATAGCAACCTTCAACTCCTGGGCTCAAGCGAGTCTCCTGCCTCCGCCTCCCAAGTAGCTGGGACCACAGGCGCCCAGAACAGCACCTGGCTATTTTTTGGTTGCAGCCATCATTGTTGTTTTGGTGGGCCCGGGCTGGATTCAAACCCACCACCTTAGATGTATGTGGCTGGCACCTTAGCTGCTTAAGCCACAGGCAACGAGCCAGACGTTAGCTCTTAAATTCTCATTCCCTTATGCTGTACCTACTCTTTGGCTTCTACAAGACAAGACCACCTTTCAATCCTTTAATGCTCTTACTTTGCCTTTGACTCATTAATCATCTCCTATGGATTTTCTTTCTTCTACTTTTTTTGTTGTTGTATGTTTTATAATGGAAATTTTCAAACATAAAAATAGAGAAAGCAGAATAAAAGTAGAATAAAATTTTAGAAAGTAGAATAAAATTTTATATCCCAAAGATCCCTCTTGGCCAACCTTGTTTCATATATGCTTTTCCCCTCAAATGAATTATTTTATGTCAGATCATTTTATTTATAAATATCTAACAATAAATCCCTAGTAGATACTTTATTTAAAAATATTGCAAGTCCATGATCATACCTAAAATTAACAATAACTTAATATTATCAAGCACCCAGGAAATAATTTATCTTATTGTTTCATAGTTTTGTTTGTTTGAATCAGATTCATATATTGCAATTTGCTGATATATATCCTAAGTCTCTTTTAAATCCATGCATTCCTTCTCCCTCTCTTTTTTCTTTATTGCAACTTACTTCCCACCGAAACTGGATTGTTTGTCCTGTTAAGTTTTCCACCGTCTGTATTTTCCTGGTCACCCCCGCGATGTACTTTATCATGTTCCTCTTTTCCCTATTTTTGTGTTTTTATAAACTGGTAATTCCGTGATAGGCATGCTTGGATTCAGTTTATTGTTTTGGTAGGAATACTTCATGCTAAGGCCCTTCTTTAGAAGGTAAACACAGTCTGTTGTCCAGCATTTGGTGATGTTAGCCATCAATGATGATCCTGGCCTTGACCCATATTTCCTTGGGAATTGCAAAACCCACAACTAATTTAATGGTTTTTCCCTCTTATTTTTCTGTGTTAGACTACATTCTGCAGCTCTGATTGGTCCTTTGGTCTATCTTTTCTTTTGTTGTGCATTTTGTTGTGCATTATTAGATGATTGTTGCCTGATTGAGCATATTGCATCCAAGTCAGCATTAGTTTTTTTTGAGACAGAGTCTCACTATGTTGCCCTGGGTAGAGTGCTATGACGCCACAGCACACAGCAACCTCCAACTCCTGGGCTTAGGCAATTCTCTTACCTCAGCCTCCCTAGTAGCTGGGACTACAGGCTCCCACCACAGTGCCCAGCTATTTTTTTGTTGCAGTTTGACCCGGTTCGAACCTGCCACCCTCGGTATATGGGGCTGGTGCCCTAACCACTGAGCCACAGGTGCCGCCCCATATGCAAAATTTCTGATCTCACCTGAGCCCAAATAGTACCCAATACTTGTTTTGAGTTAGCAACATTCCTCACAACAGCAATTCCCACACCCCATCTTTCTTAACAGATGACTTTGTCTCTCGTTTTATGAATGAAAATAGAGGCTCTAGGTGTAAACTTCACTCCCCAAAGTGAAAATAGCTATCATTTTTTTACCCATCATTGTCTATTCTTACCTTTCCTCTTAGGAGAAATAACACCTTCTCCAATTCCCCTAAACTTCTCCAATTCCCCTACACCTTGCCTGGACTTGAACGTGCACATGAATTGTAATTCATATTGATTTTATGTTTGCTTTCCTGCATTCTCAGTTCCTTGAGAACGGAGTCCGTGTTTCAGTCATCTTTGCATCTCAAACACCTCACACATTTCCCAGCACATGACTGGGAATCAATCATTCACTAACTATTGAATTAACTCTTAAGCCATTATAAGAAGGTTAAATTACAATTCAATATACTCTATAAAGTAACAATTTAAAAAATTTTATTGAAAAAAATCCCAAACCTTAGCTACTATTGTAATTCTGTGAATATGATATTTGAGTGTAATTTTAAAAATATTTCCAGCACCTCACATAAATCAACTAAGGGATAATTCCACATGGTCAACATAGAATTAGTATGTCATCTTTTGGAGAAAGACCCTCTTCCCTCTCAAGTGCTGGAAGGACCCAGGCTTTCAATGAGAGTTTCTGGTGCCTCCCATACTTCCAAAGAAAGTGCCAGAGTTTATAGGTGGCAATTCATGAAGTAGCCAAGAATATCTGAGGTTTTTGGACTTAGAGGAGGATGAATAGCTGTCCTGGTATACGAGGGACTGTCTTACTTCATTTCCATTGTTCCAATGACCTGGAGAATTTACACATACTAATTCCTTTTCATTTCTCAAAATATCCACTTTGGGTGGATGATAAATTATGCATATCCTTAACTGTAAAAGAATCTTCCTTAGATTCTGTCAAAGTATTTCCTTGTGATTCAGTAGTGGACAGCCTCCCCTCTAGTTAGAAAACATTCTTAACAAAAGCCAATCTATAAAAAGCAACCCATTTACAATACACGTCTATCACAAACAACTCATAAACATAACATATGGAAACCATACTTTTGTTGTCTTCTCTTCCATAGAAATAAAATTTTAAAAATCATGCTAACTGAAAAAGGCTAAGAATTTCTTTATCTGTGCTTTTATTGCTAGTTAGTCATTATGCATCACTGTTGAATCCTTGGAATGATAGTTCCCAGTCATGGTGACACAATAGTGAGACTTAGCCTAAGTAATGTTTTTGGTTTTTTTTTTGCTTGTGAAATTACAAGACTGACTTTTTCAATTCACTTTAAAAAAACAAATCAGAGTAGATTTTACGGACTTTGATTTTCCATGAAAAGTTTAAGGCCATATGTCAAGTTCAAATTTTCTCATTTTCTGTCTGAACCCAGTCAATGTCTTTTCTCTTACACAATCTTTCCCCTTGAGAAGTCCATTCTCATTTCTAAAGCTAATCCCTTAGACTTTGCCTCTGTAGATATGTCATATTCTGAAAGACATGTATATCCACAAACCCAGGACCTGTCTCATTTCCTTGTTCCCTCTCTGACAAATCCAGTCTAATTCTGTGTATTGGCTTCCTCCTGAGTTCAGACAAAATGGAATAAAAAACAAAAGCAAACCTTTTTCTTCTTTCTAGTAGTGAAAGTATTTATTCTACCATTGCTGCCTTATCAAACAGAGTAATTTCATTCTTAGCAAACTGGTTTAGAGGTTGCAAAAGACTTTCTATAACCAAATGCAATAATTTGTTAAATTAGTCACTCATTCCTTCTGGAAACTTCCTTGGTGATCTCAGCTTTGTATATGGCCCTGAAGTGGGCTACCTCACCACTCTTTCCTTTACCAACTCCTCTTCACATTCCTAAACAAGAACATTTCTTAACACTGTGTTTTCAACTCTGTGCTGTCTCACCTATAGTCTTGGCCTCTACCATAACCTGCATATAAAAAAATCCCAAAATCAAATCCTTAGACCTAATAACCCTCTAATCATCACACTCATGGGTGCTTAATAGACATTTCTTCCTGGATTATCATGTACCAGGAAGTACATCACTTTCTGCATTTTTTCAGTTTAATGATATTTTTCTTATAAAAAATAGCAATTTTGATGCCCATATAAGCTTAATAGGACAGAGATGTAGCCTATTGTGAGTACTCTAATTTTCCTGTGAAACAATAGTAACTATCATCTAAAAGCATTATACTTGGCTTCCCAGTTGTCACATTTTAACAGGCTGGCGTTAGCATGGCATCATATTTACATGAGTCATCTTCCTTGGTTACAAGAAAAAAATCCATGTGGTATGTCTTAAATTATATAGTACCGATTTAGGGATGTTGAATATATTATACTGTTCCCCTGGACAATGTGAAGTTCTAGTCTTTGATAACTTTCTTTTTAAACTAAGTTAAGGTATTAGTCTTATATTTTTGTGGTGACAGAAACTAAAATCAAACTTGTTTAATAAAAAGGGGAATTCGTTGGCTCACAAAATTGGAAAATTGGGGTGTGGCATTGACTTAATGCACAACTGAATCCCAAGAATGTCATTCCCATTTCTCTCTTTCCTTTCATCTTCCAGCGCTGCTTCCCTTTGTGTGTTGACTTCATTTTCTCCTATGGTTAATGGACATTCTCCATACAGCTGGGAAAGAGGTTGGCTGCCAGCAGATTCTCCCATTGTATATGTCTCCAAAGAAGATTCTGATTGGCTCTATTTGGGCGTTGTGTCTGGTTTGGCACTGCCTTGGTCAAAGAACCACTCCACTAGTAGGAAAGATGTGGTGGTAGTCCTGACAGCTGTGGGACTACACAGGGCTGGGAGAAGAAGTCCACAAAAGAAAGAGGGTGTGATTACCAAAAGAAAAACGGTGATGCAAGGACAGGCGCAGTGGCTCACGCCTGTAATCCTACCACTCTGGGAGCTGAGATGGGTGGATTGTCTGAGCTCACAAGCTTGAGACCACCCTGAACCAGAGAGAGACTCCCATCTCTGAAAATAGCTGGGCATTGTAGTGGGTGCCTATAGTCCCAGCTACTTGAGAGGCTGAGGCAAGATACTTGCTTAAGCCCTAGAGTTTGAGGTTGCTCTGAGCTATGATGCCATGGCATTCTATCGGGGTCGACAAAGTAAGACTCTATCTCAAAAAAAAAAAAAGAAAAATGAGGACGCAAGATAGTGGTTCAAAATTCTTTAGTCTACTATATTTTACCCTTCACATTTCAGGACAGGCATATTCCATTTTCCCCGTTGCCATATTCTTAAATAAACTCCTGGAAAAATAACGCAACTAAACCTCAACTGAAATTATAACTGCCCAAAGTCAGTCAGCTATGCTCAACTCTAGGCCTGGAATCTCAGAGAATTGTGCATTACTCTTCATCATCCTGCTCCTTCACAACAGCTATATTATCAATTAAACCAAATCCCAAAGACCCATTATTCAGTAACAGCCAGAAAGGAGGATAACAACCTTCCATTTCTCTCACAAGAGAGTAGTGGTCAACAGTCCTATAATATTAATACATTCTGAGTCTAAATTATATTCTGTTGAGTCTTCTTGGCTGAGCATTGAGTTGTAGGACACCAGTCTGGCTGCCCCAGGCTTGGTCTGAAGGAGCTCCCCTTTTCCACTGTTCTCTGAGCCCCCATCAGAGAGAGATAGAGTGGAGAATGTTTCTTCTGGGGACTGCACTGCTTTAGGAGCTCACTCACTGTGGGCTTGGTTACTGGGACCTGGGAGTCAGTTTAGCACTTAAGTAACCACAGCTCTTCTCTGGTAGGTTCAGGTTTCTTCTGGCAATTTGTCTTCCTAGACATGGCATGGACTTGATACCTATTACTAATAAACCAATGCCAGAAGTCTTTGTGGCTATAATACTTGAATACAGTTCTCATCATTGAAGTTCTAGTCTTTCACCAACAGTCCAGGGAGACAAGACTTATTTACCATAAGTGTCTTCCATCTTAGATTTGCCTAAATGGCTTGAGTTGACCTTCAGTCTTGGCCAGTGTAAAATGAAAGCTGGCCTGGAATATACCTTCTGCACTCAGGCAGTGTCTACAGGTGGTTCTACACATTGGGGCAAATCATTACCCCTGCTGGTCTCAGGACATACAGCCAGAAGAGATTGGGAAGGTCTGGGATCAGTCTCACAGGATTGGTTGAGAGCAAAATACCCAAAGGCTTAGGTTAGAACCCAGGTTCTTCTATTTGGTAGGTGTGTGACCTTATATGGTCATTTAACTGCTGTGTGCCCTATTGTCCTCATCTGTAAAGTGGACATAATAGTACTTAGCTCACAGGGTTGTCATAAGGATGAAGTGAGTTGATATATATGAAGAGCGTAGAACAGGACCCTTAGAAGGGAAGTTACAGCCAGTTTTTTACTACTTTGTCTTCATTTTTTAACTCTTTCAGGTTTTAGTTTTATCTCCCACAATGGTTTTCACCTTTGTGCTTTTTCTTACTTCAACAAGGGACTTAGAATTCAGTCTTCTTATTTCCACATGATTGTATGACCCCCAGTGGGCAGAAAGTGGGTGAGGTAAGGCCTGTTGATAGCACCATCGGGGCTATGTGTAACAGAGGAAGAAGTCCAGAGGAAGGAGTGGGTGCTGTGGACAAAGAGAGTGGCAAATAGTGTAGGAGAGTTTTAAAAGACTATATTGCAGTCCTTATTTTTATTTATTTATTTATTTTTTGAGACAGAGTCTCACTATGTTGCCCTTGGTAGAGTGTTGTGGCATCACAGCTCACAGCAACCTCAAACTCTTGGGCTTAAGCAATTCTCTTGCCTCTGCCTCCCAAGTAGCTGGGACTACAAGCACCCACCACAACACCTGGCTATTTTTTGGTTGCAGTTCTCATTGTTGTTTAGCAGGCCCTGGCTGGGCTCAAACCCACCAGCTTCAGTGTATGTGGCCAGCGTCCTACTCATTGAGCTACAGGTGCCAAGCCTACAGTCCTTATTACTACTTTATGAAACTGTGTCTTTCTTTAGTTCCATAAAAGCAGTCAGAGAAAGGGATTCAGGTGCATGTGATTTTTGAATGATTGCTCTTCAGCAAAATCCTGTGAAGGAGCAAGAGACTCAGGGAAGATAAAGGTCAACAACCAAGAAAAGATGAAGTTTTGGCTAAAGCTTTTATTTGCCCTGAAACACTGGGGGTGGGAGGAAATTACAATGATGCCCAGTATTTGGAATCATATATTAATCAGTCACCAACCTAGGGAACCTCCTGGGCTAGGGGTTTCCATCCACTGTGGGTAGTCATTCAAGAAGAGGGGAAGCTGTGAGCCACGGGCAGCCAACACTCACTGCAGCTAGGAAAGGGGATCTGGCTGGCCTCCAGGGCATCTACTAAAATAATAAAATAATAAGAATGATGATGGATGTTGTTTATTGAATGCCTATTGAATTAGTACTAAAAACTTACTAGGGAATTGTGGTTATTATACTTGAATGCTGCTTTTATTTTTTTCCTTTACAAATACAGTGTATTTGGTGCAGTGATGAACAGGTTTGCAGAAAATATTGTTTTCCATATTTTGGATGTCAGTTAAGTTCTGCATTTTGGTTAAACTGTAGAGGTGAGTTGTCCTTATTTAAATGTTTATGTACTTTATATCAGTTGACTTACAAATACTAATGATTTGCTACATTTGGAGGATTACAAATTATTGTAATATATTATTTATATATTAAAATATAGGTAGTCCAAGGCTGATCATTGGTGTTTCTCCTAATACAGGAGGCTTATTGGTTGTTTCAGCCAGTCTTGGTTCAGATTGTCAGCATGCATTCTGAGTAATGGATACCTTGCCATGCTAGTGATAAGATATTTTAAATTTGCATTTCTAAAATTCTCTGGTATATGATATCCACAACCTAGTTAAAGTATGTTGTATTTTTGTAAGCTAGTCCTAGAATGAGAATATATGGAGTCCAGTAGCATTACTATGCTTATATTTCCTCAGCTAATGTAGTCTAAACTGACAATTGCTGCTCAGAATTATGATTCCCTAGGATTGAACAAATCTCATTCACTAAAGAATCTTTAAGTTGTGGTTAAATGATATCTGTAATGTTGGACTTTTGATATGCTGTATGGTTTTATCCAAGGCAGGAAAATGTACCAGTACCTTTTAAGGGGGTTTCCAGAAACATTGAAACAAAAGGCTTTCCAAGTGAATCCTAAGTATATGAAAATACCCAATCTAGAACAACCAGTTGTCTGTTCTCTTCTTAATTGAAGTAAAAAGATATATAAAATTTGACATCAAATCTGTGTTTCCTTCAGATAATATCATGTTTATTTAGGTCATATGTGTTTGTAGCTTATAGTGAAGTAACACTCCATATATTTAGTAGTCTCCTGTTTCACTGTTTACCCTGTTAGTTTCATTTTACACTATACCAGGCTAATAAGCTACATAGTACTGAAGGGGGAAAGTTTACCAGTACTAGAAATCTTCTTTCCCAGGAAGCATTGGTTTATCTGTTTAAAAAGAACTGCTGAAACCCAAACAACAAACCATTTCCTGCTACCTATGTGTATCTTTATAGAAATAATAGCCTGAGAAATTTGGGGTTTTATCTGTTGAGATAGTATCAGAAATGAATTGAGAGGTAAAATAAAGGAAAAAATAGGTCAGTAGCCTAATAGTTTACCAATTCAGAGACAAAGAAATCAAATATCTTCTTCACCACCCATTTTATTTAAAAATGTTAGTGATTTTGTGTTAATGGTAGTTTCATCTGAATATGTGATGTGTTACTGTATTATTATTTTCAATAATAATTTGTGAATCAGACTGTATAATACTAGAAAAGATGAATATATGAGAAATTATTGCTCTCTGTTAACTTAAAATATATTTTTTTCCATATATTTCAGTTGACATGTTTGGAATCGTGACGCTTATACTTATTGCAATATTAACTACAGCGCTCATTTGGTATTGCTGTGCCTTTTACTTTTTCCTGCACGAGTATGTTCATTTTGTCTTTTGTAAAAATATACTTTGTGATAATAGAATTGATGTGAATGCTAACTAATTATCAGGAATGTTTTACCATTTTAGGTAATAGGGGAAAAGTTCAAAAAGTACATAAAATCGTAAAATAAAAAAAAAGTTTAATTTGCTCATCCCTCTCTGCTTCTAACACCTCCTTCTTGGAGCTTGGTTCTATTTGTAGTTCTTATGTTGGTTATGTCCATATATTTCATCTAGATGGTTATAGCCCCTTTTCATGTTTTGGGGGGTTTTGTTTGATTGATTTTGGAGATAGAGTTTCACTCTACTCTGTCACCCAGGCTAGAGTGCTGTGGTATTTTTTATTTTATTTTATTTTTATTTATTTATTTATTTTTTTTTTTTGGAGTGCTGTGGTATGATCTTAATTCAATATAACCTTAAACTCAAGCTATTCTCCTGCCTCAACTTCCCATGAAACCAAGACTGTGTGCATTCCTTACCGTGCCTGGCTAATTAAAATAATTTTTTTTTTTGTTTTGGTAGAGAATGGGGTCTTGCTATGTTACCCAGGCTGGTCTTGAACTTTTGGAACTCAGGCCTGCCTCAGCCTTCCAAAGCACTGGGATTAGGGACATGAGCCACCATGCCTGGCAATTCATTAACTTTAGATATTATATATTGACTCCTCATCATATGAACTGAAAAAATGTGTCTTACACTATCCACTTTTTTTGTTATTTTGCTGTTAGCAGATATTATTGTTTTGTTATTTTGGGATTATAACTATTGTTTTTTATTTATTAAATTAAATTTTAAGATTACTAATATTTCTTCCATTGGTTATATTTTTGACTTTGAGTAATTCATTTAATCTTTTGTTTCTATATTTTAATAGTTTTATTATGTAAGGTAATAAGCCTTGGATTCCTATACTTCCTTTCATCTATCCTTTTCTCCCCCATCTCCTAAACTCTATATAAGTTTTCTTACTAATTTGACTTTGTCAAGTGTATAATATTTACATTCTATTCTGTAGCTATAATTATATCTTGAAATGCTTACACTATAATTGAAGTCTAAAATTTTTAACTACTAAAAAGAATAAAACATATTATGATTATATATTGTCACTAAAGAACCAAAGTGTAAGTAGGAAATATGCCACTAACCTTTATGCCACTTGCCTGTGAATTATCAAGTATCAAGATCAAATCAATTCTCTTTCTTAAAAACATGTTACATTTCAGTTTAATTCATGTTTACATTGTGACTTTCCTAAACGGTTTTTGCATTTTCAGAATTTTAATTATCTTGATCTTTTCTTATTAACAAATTCTTATTACTGTGACCATTATTTTATATTTGCTAAAATATATTCATTTTTTCCTATTTATGTTCTCTTCAAAGTCTTCTGATGTCTAATTTACAAAAATTACTTTCTGTAGTTTTTTTACATTTTATAAATTTTTACTATTCTTCTGAATTAAGATAATACTTTGGATCCCACATCTTCTTCTTTTTAGGATTCATTATTTTCTCTTTTGCCTTCAAATAATTTTCTAATATAAAGAAGTTCATAGAAGATTTGGGAAGTGTTTGCATGATCCATACATGTCAACAAATTTGTTTTCCCCCTTCTCCTTCAACCCATCATGGTATTATTTTTCTTCCTTCAGATTATATATCTTTTATAAGAAGGATCCACAGATAAGATGGACAGGCCCAAAGACAAAGTAAGATAGATGAGCACTAATAGGCCCATCTGTAAGTAAAATGTACTTGTAAAGGTTGGCCAAATAATTCTATTTGGTTTACTTAAGACTTTTGCTTTGTCTAGAACTTTGTATTTTTCTGGCTGTAAGCCTATGTCCTTTTTTTGTTAATATACAAGGACAAAACAGGATTCATAAACTCTAAGACAAGCAAAAAAATAAAAGAAGAAGAAGAAAGAACTAATAGAGCACATTACAACATAGAAAGAGGCTCTTTTGTGAGTTTTTCTTTCCTTCTCAGGATCCTGGCTTCTAGTGTCATCACTCTTTTGTATAGTCCTTGTGAGTAAAGTGGCAAATTATGCCCATAAAAGTAGGGGACTCAGCAAACATTCATCTCTGAAGCTTCTTGCATCTACAATTCTAATGAAAAACCATGACACCTCTCTGTAAATGTGGTTCCACAATTATACTCAGTCTGGCTTAACTTTGCTAGTTATCTACCATCGCCTCTTTTTAAATTTCTTTTAGAGATCTCTGGACCTTGTTGATTAATTAAGCACTGAATTCTGTTAAAAGAATTTATCTTATGAAGAACTTACTGCACATTATAGTCCAAAGATGGTTAAGTTCTAGACACATCAGTCTTTCTTTTTAAAAATATCCTTGAATAACCAATGAAACATCAAAATATTGATTGCCACATTTGATCTAATATTCTTATCTAGCAGATATAACTAAAAAAATTAAAGCACTTTTAAAAGTTCTAAGTATTAGAGAATATGTTTGATTGCCTATGTACTTGATGCCTCCTAATATTCATTTCTTCTTTCAGTTAATATTTATTCTATCTTATGCAATAGGTAGTGTCATTATCCCAAGGGATATAAAGGTAAACAAGAAGGGTCCAATCTTTGCCTTTATAGAGATTACATACTATTAAGAAGACACAGACAAGTAAATAAGCAATTTTTAATTCTATTGCTGACTTATTGAAATTTTAGATGATATTCCTTTTATTTTAGTTTTTAAGTCAAATGCTTTAATTCTCCTGGTGGGCAGATAAAAGGAAAATATAATAAGGCAATGATAAAATACTACATAAATGTAGTCTATTTAATGAAATAAAAAATTCCAACTATTACCTTAACTATTCTGAAAATAACCTAATTCTAAATTCATTATCATTTTGAACAGTCATCAGATCTATGTCCATGGAGGACGAGAATCGATTCCTGCTCACAACTGGGAGGTTTATGGCAAGTGTTTTTATTTATTTGTCCTAGACTCTTTCAGTAACAGTGGGAAATCTTCCCTGTAATTGTTCCAAGCATCAAAAATTAAAGTATGAGTAAGACACATGACAACAGATTTCATTGTTCCCACTTCTAAGACACATTTTGGCAGCCTCAATAGCTAGATTAGGATTGGTAAAAGCACAAGATTGACAGAGAAGAATTAAAATTTTCCAACCCAATTGGGGATATTAAAATCTCCAGTTCTCCCAACTCCCACTCCACACAAGCAACTTAACAAAAGACATTGGCCTTAAGGTATCCTTGCAGACTTTCCAAATTAACTCACTTCATTTTACCCAGATCCTCAGCTGACCTACTCACTCTTCTCACCTTGGTTCTTTAAACTATAGGCAGTCCCTGGATTATGAATGAGATAAGCTCCGTAGATTTGTTCTTAAGTTGAATTTGTATGTAGGTTAGAACAGGTACATATACCTTTTACTGGAAATAGCCTCCACTGGTAAGCATTAAGTGGTTACTCAGCTGGATAACTGCCTGTGCCCTTCCTTACAAGGCTCCCCCTCATCCAGGACTCAAGTCTGTGCTTTCTTTGACTCATTGCCCACAGTTCCTGGGCAGGCACTCTCAATCTTCTGCCTAGGCCTGGATCCTGAAAACCCAAGTCACAACCCTGATCCCCTGTTCACCTAAATAATTAGACCACAAAACATTTTAGAACAGAATAATAACTTTTGAAAGGGTACTTCACAGTCCTTTATAGTTACCATTAAAAATAACTTTGTGGGGAGGCATCCAGATTATTGTGGTGCTCTGGTCCATGGGGGAACATTGACAGGGAAGGTAGAAAAGCCTGGGAATCATACTTTGATATTATAAAATCTGAATGAGAAGCAAGGTAGACCTCGTAGGGGCAAGGATGAACACACTCCATTGCCAGGTCTGGACCTTGTGCAGAAATCGTTTTGGTAGTAATAAAACCATGAAGTATTTCACAAAGCTGTTTCAGAAGGGGATCTGATGTGCAGGGCAATTGCTGCTTTTACCTAAGGTCAAAATCAAACCAGGAGATCCCTCCATTTTAAATTTGACAGCACATTGGCCCTGGAGAAATAGTTTGAAAAGAGTACAGGGTTAGGTATTTTTTTATTTTAAGTTGAAAAGTTAGCTATTTACCAATTGAAAATAATTTGGTTTATTGTAGGAAATAAAATATAATCAAATTCAGAAGGCAGGATTTTTTTCCACCCAGGAGAGAGCCCAAGGAGAGTCCATACACTCAAGGGTTGAGTAAGGGAAACAGGATTTTGCAAAAGAAATTGAGAAGAAGATAAAAAAGCAGAGACAGTGGTGTCAGAGAGATCAGGAGAGGAGGGTCTGGAGATGGAGGTAGAGAGGTTCACGAATGTCCCTCTGGAATTACAAATTGAGAGATTATTAGTAACCTATTTGCATGTGGTGGTCTTAAGACTATTCATGCAAGGCATAGAATAAGCAGACTTTTGACTTATGGAATAGAAAAATATGGACCCTATATTGTTAGATGTGTGTTATTTTACCATAATGTTCCTTACCTGTGAAGAATTTATTTTCCAGGAGTGGCAGTAATAGTGCCTTTTTTGTTCTAAGCTTCTTTCTTTCCTAGAAAATGAATTCAAAGTTGAATTCCTAGGATTAAGGATTCATTAAGCATCCGCAGGTTTTCTGTTACTAGAGACAACTAGTCTTGTGGCCACCATCAAATATTTGATCTTTTCTTCTTTGTCAAATTAATACCCAAATTGGTACTACCTGAGCCACCTGAGTCCTAAATATTAAAATAGCAGTAATATTAAAATATGAGAATAGAAATTCTTTGATTATTTATGAATATTATGTTTAATATTTTAAAGACTTAGGTAAATCTTCATTGACTTTTTTTAGAAAGAATTTGACAAGGTAAATTTATTTTCTTGTCTCATAGCATATGAGTGATAACCCAAAAGATAGATCTTCCAGAGAGAGAAGGAGGAGGTTTCTTCAGTGGTAAGATTTCAAATTATTTTGTGTGAGTTTTCTGAGTGCTTTTTTTCCTTTCCTATTAAGCAACTTTTCAGGAATGTAATCAGTATTAAGAAGTTAATGGAAATCAAATCTAAAATGTATATAGATTTTCAATTGCTGAAAACATGTAATATAAGGCAGCAGAAAATGGAGATATAAGAGTTCCTGAATTAGACTATCTTAGGTAAAATCTGAGCGTCTCCATTTACTAAGTACACCACATTGGATAACTACTTAATCTGCTGGTCCCTTTGTTTTCTCGTTTGTTCATATTATCTAATAATAGTGACTAAATTATATTTGGGTGACTCTGAGGAGAAAATGAGATTTTTATATTAAAATTTTTAGAATTGTCTCTGACACTCAGTAAGTCCTTTGATAAGTGTCTATTATTATCACTACTGTAATTACAGAATCTCAGCTTTGGAGGGACTCTAAGGTCTTCCTATGTAACACATCTTTCAGGGCCACTATCATCTTATCAACTTCCCTGGCACAATAGAAGATGTCCGCTTGGGTTACAACATGGTTACATTTGGCTGTCTGGGTGTATGTGCGTGGGTGCATGTTTGCTTTTCAGCAAGATTAAACATACTTTTATTGCCATGAACTGTATCCATCTACATAGAAAAGGAGGTCCCTAGCTAGAGGCATGTTCCATAATTCTATGGCTTCTGAAGTAGTCAGCACAGGTTAACAGTGAGGGAGGGGAAGGAGAATGCAAGTACCTTCTGGAAGCTTACAGGGCCCCCTAGAGGCTAGAATGAGCTACAGGGAAGAGATTATACATAATCAGTCTTAAAATTCAGTAACACTAAGGTGACCAAGTATTATCCAAACTGGGACCATCTTAAAAGTGAAAGGGAAATTATTTGTATTTATGATGGAAGAACAGGTATAAACCAGGGCATCTCTAGGCAAATAAAAGCAAGAAGTCATGATGGTTAACACACAGTGTTGTGAAGGAAGTGTGTACTTTGTTGTTGTCAGGACTGGGTAGCTATAAAAACTTTTAGAAGGTGATCTTTCAGTATCTATTAAAATCTGGTTTTGTGGAGGATACCCTTTGAAACAATAACTCCACTATTAAAAGCTTTTTCCCCTTACAGAAATGATCTTTTTAATTGCTGTTGATTTCAGTTTGCTAATATTTTGTTGAGGATTTTTGTATCTATGTTCATTAGGGATAGCGGCCTGTAAATTTCTTTTCTTGTAATGTCCTCGTCTAGGTTTGGTTTTAGGGTAATGCTGGCCTCATAAATGAGTTTGAAAGTATTCCCTCTTCTTCAAGTTTCTGGAAGAGTTTGAGAAGAATTGGTATTAGTTCTTCTTTAAATGTTTGGTAGAATTCACTAAAAAGCCATCAGACCCTGGGCTTTTCTTTGATTGGAGTTTTTATTACTGATTCAATCTCCTTACTCATTATTGGTCTGTTCAAATTTTCTATTTCTTCATGATTTAGTCTTGGTAAATTGTATGTTTCTGGGAATTTATCCATTTCTTCTAGATTATTCTATTTATTCATATATATATTTGGTAGTAATAGTCTCATGATCCTTTCTTTGTATTTTTGTGGTATCAGTTGTAATGTTTCCTCTTTCATTTCTGACTTTATTTGAGTCTTTTTTTTTAGTCCAGTTAAAGGTTTATTGATTTTGTTTATCTTTTCAAAAAAACAACTCTTACCATTTCTAGACATTAAATTTCTTCTCTGATCTTGATTATTTCCTACTTTCTACTAACTTTGGGCTTAATTTGTTCCTCTTTCTTTAGTTCCTTGAGGTATAAATGTTAGGCTGTTTATTTTAAGATCCTTTTTTGGCTCAGCGCCTGTGGCTCAAGTGGCTAGGGCTCTAGCCATGTAGACCTGAGCTAGTGGGTTTGAATCCAGCCCAGGCTTGCCAAACAACAATGACAGCTGTAACCAAAAAATAGCTGGATGTTGTGGTAGGTGACTATAGTCCTGGCTATTTGGGAGGCAGAGGCAGGAGAATCGCTTGAGCCAGGAGTTGGAGGTTGCTGTGAGCTGTGATGCCATAGCACTCTACCCAGGGCAACAGCTTGAGGCTCTGTCTCAAAAAAAAAAAAATCCTTTATTCTTTCCTTACTTGCTTCCTTCCTTCTTTCCCTCCCTCCTTCCTTCTTTCCCTTCCTTCCTTCCCTCTCTCCCTCTTTCTTTCTTTTCTCAAGAAACCCTCCCATCTAAACCTCCCAGGAGGATTACAAGCATGAGCCATTGCACCTAGCTCTCTTCTTTCTTACTGAAGGCATGTATAGATATAAATTTCCCTCTTCAAACTGCTTTTGCTTCATCCCATAAATTTTGGTATATGTTCATTTTAGTTTGTTTCAGGATAGTTTTGATTTCCCTCTTAATTTTTTCTTTGGCCCATTTGTTATTTAGGAGTATGTTGTTTAATTCCCATGTTTTTGTAACTTTCTCAAATTCCCTCCTGTTTTTGATTTCTGTTTTCATACCATTGTGGCCAGAAAAGATACTTGAAACAATTTTACTCTTCATAAATTTCAGATCTGTTTTGTGGCTTAGGATATGGTTTATCCAATAGAGTATTCCATGTGTACTTATGAAGAAAATATATTCTGTTGCCATTGGAAGAAATGCTCTATATATGTCTCTTGGATCCCTGTGATTCAGAGTGTTGTTCAAGTTATATGTTTTCTTATTGATTTTCTATGCCAATGATGTATTATTGTTGAAAGTGGGTTATTGTAGTCCCCCACTGTTATTGTATTATTGTCTAGCTCTCCTATCAGATCTAGTAACTTTTATTTTATATATTTTGGTGGTCTAGTGTTGGATGCATGTATATTTACAAGTGTTATGTATTGGGTTCCTTTGTAGTACTTGTCAGGACCTTGTACTTGTAGCCACTTGTCAGGACCTGGGTCTGGCCAGGTCTCTGGCTCCAGCTTCTCTGTGTTCCTGATGCAGTCAGCTATGCTGTTATCTTGCTCAGAAACAATTACCCCTAGATGTCTGAGGGCTATTTGCCTTTAGCAGAAGGGAGAGAGAGAATATTTGAGGAAGAGAAGCACTCTCAGTAAGAGAATGAATCTTAGCAGTCTTAGTAGAGAGATGCTGTGCAGGTGTTCTGCAGGCAGAAGAAGTGAGAGTCAGAGTAAGTGGGTCTGTGAAAGAATATGTGCTCAACTGCTTTCTCCTGCAGCTTCTTATAGAATCCTGTGGCTACTCACACCACAGATGTAGCGACTGCCAGTCACTACTGTTCTCATTTCATGAGCTCTCATGTTAGGACAGCTGAATCCCTCCCCACACCTTTATTACCAATGTGTTATGTTACCTAGATGTTACTGGTGTTTCTTATGATTACGTAGTGTTCCAAGCTTAGCTCTCATTTCTCCTTTCCTTAAAACTGTATGGTCTACTACAGTTATGTCTTCGTGATGAATTGACCTCTTTATCACTACATAGTGACCATAAAATGGAATTAGTACATCCTTACTTATCAATAATCACCTTGAATGTAAATTAAATTCTCCAATCAAAAGACATAAGGTGGCTAAATGGATTAAAAAATAAGGCTCGGCGCCTATAGCTCAACCGGCTAAGGCGCCAGCCACGTACACCTAAGGTGGCGGGTTCGAATCCCCAGCCCGGACTCGCCAAACAACAATGATGGCTGCAACCAAAAAATAGCCGGGCGTTGTGGCGGGCGCCTGTGGTCCCAGCTACTTGGGAGGCGAGGCAGGAGACTCGCTTGAGCCCAGGAGTTGGAGGTTGCTGTGAGCTGTAATGCCACGGCACTCTACCCAGGGGGACAGCTTGAGGCTCTGTCTCAAAAAAAAAAAAAAAAAAATAAGACCCAATACATGCTGTTACTTCATCACCTTATGGACACACACAAAATGAAAGTGGAGGGATAGAAAATGTATTTCAGGCCAATGGAAACCAAAGGAGAGCAGGAGAAGCTATACTTAGACAATATAGACTAAGTCAAAAAATACCAAAAAAATTATATAAAAACCCTTTCATTCAAATTTGAGTATATTTTTATATGTCTATTCACTCCTATTAGTCTGTCTGGCTAATCATTCCCTAACACCATAATTACTTAATTATGGAGGGTATATAAATTATTTTAATGTCTAGAAATGGTATTAAACTTCCTGCCACCTTGCATTATTCTTTTTGTTTTCTTTCTTTCCCTTAATTTTAATCCTATTTAAGTAGGCTGAAATTATTTAATAAACCATGCCATAAACAGACATGCTGTCATCCAGGCTTTGTTGTTCCATTTATACAGGCAGAGTAGATTTAGCACAATTCCTAAAGGCTCTAGGTTTTTCTCCATGGTAAATGAACATTGGCTTTAACATAAAGTTGTCAATTGTAATAGCCCCTAATAAGTTAGTCAACCTGTCCTTTGAAGCTTTAAAGCCTGACATTGACTTATCCTCTTTGGCTGTGGGGCAAGTCTTAGATGCATTGTCTTGTAATAGAAGGCTGCTTTGTCCACATTGAATATCTGTTGTTTTGTGTATCCACCTTCATCAATGATCCTAGCTAGATCACCTGGATAACTTGTTACAGTTTCTACATTTGTAGTTGCTGCTAGACCTTGCACTTTTATGTTATGAAGTTGACTTCTTCCTTCAACCTCATGAACCAACCTATGCTAGTTATCAATTTTTCTTCTACAGCTTCCTCACTTGTCAGCCTTCATAGAATTGAGGAGAGTAAGGGCCTTGCTCTGCAGTAGACTTTGGCTTAAAAGAGTGTTGTGGCTGGGGTGGTGCCTGTGGCTCAGTGGGTAGGGTGCCGGCTCCATACACGGAGGGTGGCGGGTTTGAACCTGGCCCCAGCCAAACTGCAACAACAACAACAAAAAAAGAATGTTGTGGCTGATTTGATCTATCAGACCACCTAAACTTTCTTCCTATCACCAATAAAGCTCTTCTACTTTCTTCTCGTATATGTACTCATTGGAGTAGCACTTTAAATTTCTTTCAAGAATATTTTATTTTCATTCATAATTTAGCTTAGTTAAGTTTTTAGCGCATTAGACCTAGCCTCTAGCTTATCTAGGCTTTTGCCATGCCTTTTTCACTAAACTTAATTATTCTAGCTTTTGATTGAAAGTGAGAGATGAACAACTCTTCCATTCACTTGAACACTTAGATACCATTGTAGGGTGTTTAATTTGGCCTCATTTCAATATTCTTAGTCTTAGGGGAGGCTGGTGGAGAGAGAGAGAGGTGGGAGGGGAATAGCCAATAAGTGGAGTAGTTGGAATACATGCAACATTTATTTAATTTGCTGCCTTCCATGGATGTGGTTTGTGGTGCCCCAAAACAATTATAGTAGTGACATCAAGGTTTGCTGATCACAGATCATCATAACAGTTGTAATAATAATAAAAAGGCTTGAAATATTGAGGGAATTACCAAAATGTGACACAGAGACATGAAGTGAGCATCTGTTGTGGGAAAATTGGTGCCAATAGACTTGCTTAATGCAGGTTTGCCACAAATCTTTTCTGAAGTTTGTAAAAAATACATCATCTGTGAAGTATAATAAAATGAGATATGCCTGTAATTGAAAAAATGGGATGTTTGGTGAAGTAGTAAAAAGAAGATCTAAGTTGACAGAGAGTGGGGAAGAGTAGAAGATCAAAGCAGAGAGTATAATTTCCACCTAGAACAATAAGAGCTAGTTTAGATAAGAGATTGGCAAATATTCTCAACATAAAGGGCCAGAAGGTAAATATTTTAGGCTTTTGAGACCTTCTGGTCCCTGTCACAACTAATATACTGTTTTAATGTGAAAGAAGCCATAGACAATACATAAATAAATGTGTATGGATGTGTTTTGATAAAGTTTTATTTAGAAAAATATGCATAGAGCCAAATTTGTTCTGTGAGCCATAGTTTATGGACCTCCTGGTTTAGGTGACATAAATGATCACTGAATGGCTAGCTAACTAGCCAAACAATTGTTTGCCTAACTTATTACACTGGCTTGGAATGAATTTCAAATGAAATAGCCAAAAGAAGATACAAATGGAATGCTAAAATATTGTAGCAGTATGAAACCCATAATCTCATTGCTTTTGTCTCATGGCTGATCACATATACACAGCCTTTCCTTTCATGCTATACTCATATTTTCTTGCTTTACATTTATATTCTTGTTTGGAGTTGTGGGGGGTCCCTGTTCACTGAACTCAGTTGACCTGGTTCGATTACTCGGCTGAGCTAGAAAGTTTAACCGAGGCATGGTGGTAAACAAAAGCAAAAGTGAGTGGAAACTGAAAATAAAACTGAAGTGGCACAGGCAGTGTGGATAGAAAGTAAAAGTAACTTACACAAGTTTTAGGGGAACAAAGAGAGATTTTATTTAGGAGGAACAAAAAAGAAAGTTTAGAGCACTTCCAAATAGTTGGAAGTGGATCTCTCTGGTGAAGGAGAAAAAGTGAGAGAGAGAGAGAGAGAGAGGCAAAGGCCTGAAGGGGTATTAAATACTCCATTTGAAATTGATTGCAAGTCTTTCACTGGCCTCTCTGTGCCTCCAGGAAGAATTGTCCTTTTTTATTGGTCACTGGTCTCTTTCTGTTGGTCATTGGTTACCCAGGTTACTTCACATTCACATTCTTATGGGCCCTCCAGACTTCATGGTTTAGCAGGCCAGGTTTTCCTCCCACCGCCTTTCTTGGTGTGTCTTCTCAATTCTTACTTTAGAAATGCTCACTTTTTTTGAGATAAAAGTGGCAATTAATTCAACCAACATATGCCATCTTAATGAACTCCAATGGGTTTTGCTAATAAGAATTAGCTAGTCTCATGATAAGAAATGTAGCAGCAACCTAAAAAGAGTAGATTAGACTTCCAAAATACATGCGTGGCAAGGAAAGGAGTCTTGTCACTTAATTTGTGTGTTTTTTGACAAATCTTTTACCCTCTATATTACACATCTATCCAATAAGAACTTTTCAGAGTTTTGAAATATACATAATAAATTTAACCTCATTTGCAAAGGATGCTCAATGCTTTTTTAGAATAAGGCATTTTTTCCACATCCTGCTTGTTGCCCAGACAAAAAAAACAAGGATGTTATTAGGGAAAGGTTTTGTTGAACTGTAGGTGAGATGAGATTATCTCTAATCATCATGCTTGTACAACCCCTAGAAATTTATGCTGAAATTTTATTTAATCTTATAATTTGGATGCTCAAATAATTTAGAAAGGTAGAAGTAAAGAGAAACCTTTATATCTCTTGGCTGTCCTTGTCAAACATATGCTGTTAAATTATTGAGCATGCCAGAGCCTAATGAGCAAATTGTGACTGAAAATTATAGAAAAAGACTTAACCTGCTGTTTCCTTCTGGTGGAGGAAAGTGCCAGTTAGGAGTGAGTGTGAGTGGCAGAATGACAATAGCTTTGTTAACTGGACTATAGTTAGATGATTATTGCCTCAAATGCCAACTTCTGGTTGGCCATAAGAAAATGCCTTTTTCTCTTTTCACTCACCAGCTTTTCTCCCTCCATTTAAATGGTAATTACACATTTACAGTGCATTGCAAGTGTCTCTAGTTTTACTTAGAGTCCTCTGGGAACTAGAAACTAGTACTTTCATAATGATAGGTACTCTGTAAGAGGTATTTCTTTGCTTGGGAAGATTTTGCTTCATTAATTTTTTTCTGTTTTTCCCTTGCACATTTTCCGCCATCAAAACCAATAGAACATTTCTAATCAAATAGTGAGCATTGGTAAAATTTAATAATGACATTTAAGCATTCAAATCATGTTCTGTGATGCCACAGCACTCTATCCAGGGTGACATAGTGAGACTCTGTCTCAAAAAAAAAGATTCATTTTGTTATTAATATCAGTGCCTACTTATTTCTCTAGGTATATTATTTTACCCTGATCATCCAGGATAATTTGAATATAATAGAAATACTAGGCAAAATTCGATGATCTGGTAAAGTTAATGTCCAGTACTAAATATGGATTTCTCAATATATTCCTGACCCATTGTTTGTATAAACAATTTTTATCCTTTCAATATCAAGATCACTTTTATGTAAAACTCCATCAAATTCTTGGAAAGATCAACATTTCTTTTGCCAAGTTAGTTATACTAATTGAGTAGTCAATATATAAAGACAAAAGTTGACTAAAATAGAATATAGGGATAACATTTTTTTCTGTGAGTGTATGTAGTATTAATTTTTGCCAAAAAAGTGTCTAAATGAAATAAAACCACATAAATGAAGCCCTGTGAATGATAATAATTATAAGACAATAGCATTTTTCTTAAGGGAATTCTCCTAAAATGTGACAAGAGCTTTTGTGGGGAGGTAGAAGGCTTCTGGAGTCAGGTTTAAATTTGTATCTGGAATTTACTAGCGGTGAAATCTAAGGTAGATTGTTTAACGTCTCTGAACCTTGATTTTTCTCAACTGTAATACAGGAATAATAACTACTTTACTAGGAAGCTTGGAATAATGTATGGAAAACTCCTAGAATATAATATATAATCAATAAATGGTAACTCTTGGGCAGGAAAATGAGCCTGGCAAGATACTTCCGTGAAGTAGAAAGAGCTCTACCTCTGAGCCAAAAATAATCTTGGATTCTTATCTCTGCTGCATCAGTTTTTAGCTGTTTAACACTAAGCACATTAGCGAAACTACCCAAGCCTCCCTATAGAAAAGGGAAATCATACTATAAAAGTTGTATAAGAAATAACTTAAATGTTGTATGTAAAGTACTTTGTCCAATACCTGACACAAAATAAGTACTCAATAAATGGTTCTATTATTTCCCATTATGAACCTCTTAGGTCATTATAATTCTAAAGGCAGTATGAGAACATAAAAAGGAAACTTTCAAGGTATCGTAAGACAATTATAATCTTTCAAAGAAGGTAAAGCCTCGAAATAAGTCTAAGTTTAAACAGTATAAAATACAGCATAGTAAATTATGTAAGAGAGGTTCACAGGTGCCCAAGAGTGAATTAAAGTCTAGAGGACTCATATAGTACAGCACATGGGGATCTAGTATGGTTTACTGGAGGTAAATCATGGCCTCCCAGCTAAGCTTGAAGAAAGGAGGGTTCAACAACAGGCAGAGGCTGAAGCTGCTAGGGGAGGAAACTTTCTAAAGAGGAAGAGAATGAGCAATAAAAGGCGCAAAAGTGAAAAAACCACAGATTATATATAAATAATAGTAAATAAATTAGGGCATTATATCTATTAACTTTTTGAATTATCACAAAATCCCTTGAGGCAAATCCTAGTATTAGCCACATTTTATAGACAAGGAAACTAAACCCTTATACAAGTATTACCTTGATATGAAATAGAAAATGATTCCACTTCTCTTAGCCTTTCGGAGCCCTGTGCTGAAATGCAGCTTGGTAAGTGGTGTGGGGACTATGCTTCCACTCCCACCCCTCAACCAGATACCTCCTGTGGGAACCCCACAGCCTATACAACTATCTGAAGTGGCTCTGCTCTCAACCTCACAATCTGAGCAATCTGGCTTCAGAGTCTGCACTTTCAATCATAATACTACATGATGAGAAAATTACCTGCTCTTTTGGGGGAGAACTTTGAAATCCACACTTAGGAATTTGAACTTTATTTTAAAGTCAGTGTGGCAACTTAGCCTTTATTTTGAAGGAATGTGGAGGCTATTTTTAAGAGGGGTGAGCGATAACATAATCACATTTAAAAGGAAATATACCTTGATGGTGTTATGGAGAGGGTCAGGAAAGTAGGTTGAGTGAAGGAGTTAGAAAGGAAAGATTCGGGCAGGAAGACAAGTCAGGAGGAAAATGTTAGACCAGTGGTTCTCAACCTTCCTAATGCCACAACCCTTTAATACAGTTCCTCATGCTGTGGTGACCCCCAACCAGTAGCAATGAAAATAATTTTGTGGTTGAGGGTCACCCCAACATGAAGAACTATATTAAAGGGTTGCAGCATTAGGAAGATTGAGAACCATTGTGTTAGACATTAAAGTGAGCACAGATGAAAGCCTAAATGAGAATGATGGCACTGGAAATTGGGAGGTGACTGACTTGAATGGCATTTCTGAGTTAGACTGTGTAAGCCTTAGTGATTATTAAAAGTAGGGCATGAAAAAAAGTCCCTGGAAGAGACTCCATCTTGGGTGACTGGAGGATGATGATGCTGTTAACACCAAGAAGGAAAACAGAAGGAAAAGCAATCCAGTTTTGGAGAGAAGGATGAAGTTTTCATGTTAAATTCATGGTTAATAACAAGACCTACATGTAGAAATACCAACTAGGAATTGGGATTGTGGGTCAGGAGCTGGGAATGTTGGCTGGAAACCTAAATGAGGAACGAGTCTACATGGAGCTATGAGTGTGGGTGGGCATCATGGTGGAGTTTGTAGAGAAAAGATCAGAAGGCCGAGAGGTGGGCAGTGCCCATAGCTCAGTGGGTAGGGCACTGTCCACATACACCCAGGCTGGTGGGTTCAAAGCCAGTCCTGGCCAGCTAATAAACAATAACAACTGCAAAAACAACAACAACAACAAAGCCAGGCATTGTGGCAGGTGCCTATAGTCCCAGCTACGTGGGAGGCTAAGGCAAGAGAATTGCTTAAGCCCAAGAGTTG
>NW_003852400.1:18219558-18237511 GCF_000181295.1 Otolemur garnettii
AAAAAAAAAAAAAAAAAAATATGGATAGACATCTTTCAGGACAGTGTTAATCTAAGGTGTAGAGAGAGGCTGTATTGTTCCCCCAAGAAGCTGGAGGAAAGACTTCCAGGGCAAGTGAGCCAAGACTCAGTACTCAGGTGCAGGATATGTATAGGTAGGAGTACCAAAAGCAGGGCGCAAACAAGAACTGTTCCTGTTTGAAACTGCAGTAATGTTTCAAGGTACTAAGAAACACTTGCTAAATAATATGTCCAATGGTAGCTGAAAATAGATTGTATCTTTCTAAAGTGCCTTAAATTGCAGGATATGTTTTATGTACTAAAAGAGTCATACACAATACATGTTACAAGATAGTGGTTCCCTGGAGCATCATGCAGAGAAGCTAACCTGAGCACTGCCCAGGTTCAGTGGGAAGCAGTGCTGTGATCTACTAGCAATGGCTACCCCATGGGGAGGAGTAGGGTACTGCCTTGAGTGACTTTGTCACATACTGTTAAAACTCTAATGTAAATTTCTGTGGTTATCAGTATCTAGTTTATCATACATATCAACTAAAAAAAGAAAGAGAAAGAGAAGCAAATGACTCCTCATGATTTTCTAGTAGCACAGTTTTCCAGTGCCTAGGTTTATAAAATGAAGGTACATGTCAGGCTTTCTAGAATGAATGAAAAAATTATGAGCCTTCAATAGGATAAATAAGAGAGAATCATGCATACACCTTTAGGGGTGTGTGTGTGTGTGTGTGTCCTTAGTAGTTTGACAGTTATATTCTAATGGAAGTAGGGTAGGAATGTGTGAAGAAAATTGAAGGTAATTGCTTCTTAGTGAAAGAAGAAAAAAAAAAGTTGAGTTTCTCCATTCAAGAACATTGATTATAGAAAGCCAGAGATAAGGAACATAAAAAGCAAATGCTGGGTTACTCACTCAGAAGAATTTATGATAACCACATTAATAAAGTTTTAGATCTTAGGCTGAATGATAGCTGGGTCAGAGATGAGATTAAAAGAAAATCACCAAATTTTTGGAACTAAATGATAATGAAGACACAAATTATCAAAACCTGTGGGATACTGCAAAGGCAGTACTAAGAGGGAAACTTATAGCATTGGAAGCCTTCATTAAGAAAACAAAAAGGGAAGAAGCCAACAACTTAATGGATCATCTCAAGCAACTAGAAAAGGAAGAACATTCCAACCCCAAACCCAGCAGAAGAAAAGAAATAACCAAAATTAGGGTAGAATTAAGTGAAATTGAAAACAAAAGAATCATTCAGATCAATGAAATGACTTGAGGGTCGGGCTCTCCTGGAAGATGGCTGCTGTGGAGGGGGCCAAGGTGAAAGTAGATGGCGCTGAACTGAAACTGAGCAAGAATGAGCTAAAGAGATGCCTAAAAGCTGAGAAGGTGACAGAGAAGGAGGCCAAGCAGAAAGAGCTCAGTGAGAAACAGCTAAGCCAGGCCACTGCTGATGCCACTAACCACACCACTGACAATGGTGTGGGTGTTGAGGAGGAGAGCTTGGACCCAAATCAAGAAGATCAGAAGTCAAACAGTCCATCAATTGAAAGTCAATGGGGAAGACCCATACTCACACAAGTTCCGTGTAGACATCTATCTTACTGACTTCATCCAAGAGTATAATCACCTTCAGCCTGGGGACCACCTGACTGACGAGGTGGCAGGTAGGATCCATGCCAAAAGAGCTTCTGGGGGAAAGCTCATCTTTTATGACCTTCAAGGAGAAGGGGTCAAGTTGCAAGTCATGGCCAATTCCAGAAATTATAAATCAGAGGAAGAGTTTACTCATATCAATAACTAACTTAGTCAGGAGACAGAATTGGAGTTCAGGGGAATCCTGGGAAGTTCTACATGGCCTATGCAGAATATCATGACCTCATGGAAATCACGAAGAAGTTGGTTTCAGGGATGGTGAGGCATATTACAGGTGGTTACAAGGTAACCACCCAGATGGGCCAGAAGGCCAAGCCTATGAGATTGATTTTACCCCACCCTCTGGAGAATCAACATGGTAGAAGAGCTTGAGAAAGTCCCAGATGTGAAGCTGCCAAAAACTAACCTCTTTGAAACTGAAGAAACTTGCAAAATTCTTGATGATATCTGTGTGGCAAAAGCTGTTGAATGCCCTCCACCTCAAACCACAGCCAGGCTTCTTGATAAGCTTGTCAGGGAGTTCCTGGAAGTGACTTGTATAAATCCTACATTCATCTGTGATCACCCACAGATAATGAGCCCTCTGGCTAAATGGCACCGCTCTAAAGAGTGTCTGACTGAGTGCTTTGAGTTATTTGTTATGAAGAAAGAAATATGCAATGCCTACATTGAGCTGAATGATCCCATGTGGCAGCAGCAGCTTTTTGAAGAGCAGGCCAAGGCGAAGGCTGCTGGTGATGATGTTCATAGATGAAAACTTCTGTACTACCCTGGAATATGGGCTGCCCCCCACAGCTGTCTGGGGTATGGGGATCGACCACATCACCATGTTTCTCACAGACTCTAACAACATCAAGAAAGTACTTTTGTTTTCCTGCCATGAAACCTGAAGACAAGAAGGAGAGTACAGCAGTCACTGACACACTAGAAAGCACAACGGTTGGCACTTCTGTCTAGAAAATGATAATGGCAAGTCATATGAACAAGCATCAGTGCATTTGTGCAAAAGATGAAGGTTTATAAGAGAATTCTTACGTTGTCATCCACTTGACTACCACACTTCAGCCTCCAGAAAAGAGGAAATCAAATATTTCTTTTTATTCCTTGTTACCAAATAAACCATTTGTCTCTGTAAAAAAAAAAAATCAATGAAATGAAAAGTGGTTTTTTTGAAAAAATTAACAAAATTGATAAACCTTTGGCCAACCTAACCAGAAATAGAAAAGTAAAATCTCTAATATCATCTATCAGAAACAATAAAAGAGAAATAACAACAGACATGTCAGAAATTCAAAAAATCCTCAATGATTACTACAAAAATCTCTATTCCCAGAAATATGAAAATCTGAAGGAAATGGACCAATACCTGGAAGCATGCCACCTACCTAGACTCAACCAGAAAGAATTAGAAATCTTGAGTAGACTTATATCAATCACTTTAATAGCATCAGCAATATGAAATCTCCTAAAAAAGAAAAGTCCAGGACCAGATGGCTTCACATTCGAATTCTATCAGACCCTTCAAGAGGACCTAGTACCTATTATACAAACTTTTCCAAAGCACAGAAAAAGAAGGAATACCTCCAACACATTCTATAAAGCAAATATCACCCTGATATCCAAACCAGGAAAGGATCCAACAAAGAAAGAAAATTATAGACCAATATCACTAATGAATATCAATGCAAAAATATTTGATAAGATCTTAGCAAACAATTCAACAACACATCAAAAAAAATTATACACTACCATCAAGTTGGTTTTATTCCAGGGTTACAGGGTTGGTTCAACATATGCAAATCTATAAATATAATATATCACATCAATAAAATAAAAAACAAAGACTATATGATTCTCTCAATTGATGCAGAAAAAGTCTTTGATAATATCCAGCATCCTTTCATGATCAGAACACTTAAGAAAATAGGTATAGGCTCGGTGCCTGTGGTTCAAGTGGCTAAGGCACCAGCCACATACACCTGAGCTGGCAGGTTCAAATCCAGCCTGGGCCTACCAAACAACAATGAGAGCTGCAACCAAAAAATAGCTGGGCATTGTGGTGGGTGCCTGGAGTCCCATCTACTTGGGAGGCAGAGGCAAGAGAATTGCTTGAGCCCAGGAGTTGGAGGTTGCTGTGAGCTTTGATGCCATAGCACTCTACCCAGGGTGACAGCTTGAGGTTCTGTCTCAAAAAAAAAAAAAAAAAAGAAAGAAAGAAAGAAAAGAAAAGAAAATAGGTATAGAAGGGACATTTCTTAAACTGATAGAGGCCATGTACAGCAAACCCACAGCTAATATCATATTGAATGGTGTAAAGTTGCAAACATTTCCACTCAGATCAGGAATGAGGCAAGGATGCCCAATGTCTCCACTGCTATTCAACATAGTAATGGAAGTCTTAGCCATCGCAATCAGGCAAGAGAAGGTGATCAAGTGTATCCAAATAGGGTCAGAGGAGATCAAACTCTCACTCTTCATTGAAGATATGATCCTATACCTGGTAAATCCCAGGGACTCAACTTCATAACTCTTAGAAGTGATCAAGGAATACAGCAGCATCTCAGGATACAAAATCAATACTTACAAGTCAGTAGCTTTTATATATGCCAACAATAGTCAAGCTGAAAAAACAATCAAGGACTCTATTCCTTTTACAATAGTGCCAAAGAAGATGAAATATCTGGGAATTTACCTAACAAAGGATGTGAAAGATCTCTATAAAGAGAACTATGAAACTGAGAAAAGAAATACCTGAAGATGTTAACAAATGGAAAACATGCCATGCTTATGGCTGAGAAGAATCAACATTGTTAAAATGTCCATACTACCCAAAGCAATCTACAGATTTAATGCATTTCCTATTAAAGCACTATTGTCATACTTCAAAGAACTTGAAAAAATAGTACTTTGTTTTATATGGAATCAGAAAAAACCTTGAATAGCAAATACATTACTCAGAAATAAGAACAAATCAGGAGATATCACATTACCAGACTTCAGGCTATGCTATAAATCTATAGTGATCAAAACAGTATGGTACTGGCAAAAAAAACCAGAGCGGTAGATTTATGAAACAGAATTGAGAACCAAGAGACAAACCCAGCTACTTGTCATCATTTGATCTTCAACAAGCCTATCAAAAATATTCAGTGGGGGCTCAGCGCCTATGGCTCCAGTGGCTAAGGTGCCAGTCACATACAACTAAGGTGGCAGGTTTGAATCCAGCCCATGCCCACCAAACTACAATGACAGCTGCAACCAAAAAATAGCCAGGCATTGTGGCAGGCGCCTGTGGTCCCAGCTACTTGGGAGGTGGAGGCAGGAGACTTGTGTGAGCCCAGGAGTTGGAGGTTGCTGTGAGCTTTGATGCCATAGCACTCTACCCAGGGGGACAGCTTGAGGCTCTGTCTCAAAAAAAAAAAAAAAAAAAAATTCAATGGGGGAAGACTCCTTCTTTAACAAATGGTGCTGGGTGAACTGCCTGGCAACCTTTATAAGACTGAAACTGGACCCCAACCTTTCATTATTAACAAAAATTGATTCTCACTGGATAAAAGATTTAAACTTAAGACATGAAACTATAAAAATATTAGAAGAGAGTGCAAGGAAAACACTTGAAGAAATTGGCGTGGGAGAATATTTTATGAGGAGGACCCCCTGGGCAATTGAAGCAACACCAAAAATACATTACTGGGATCTGATCAAACTAAAAAGCTTTTTACACAGCCAAGAGCACAGTAAGTAAAGCAAACAGACAACCTTCAGAATGGGAGAAGATTTTTGCAGGTTATGCTTCCAACAGAAGTTTGATAACTAGAATCTACAGAGAACTCAAACTAATCAATAAGAAAAGAATAAACAATCCCATTTCTATGTGGGCAAGAGACTTGAACAGAAACTTCTCTGATGAAGACAGGTGTATGGCCTATAAACACATGAAAAAATGTTCATCATCCTTAATCATCAGAGAAATGCAAATCAAAACCATTTTGAGATATCATCTAACTCCAGTAAGATTAGCCCACATTACAAACTCCCCATACTACAGATGTTGGCGTGGATGTGGAGAGAAAGGAACACTTCTACACTGCTGGTGGGAATGCAACCTAATACGACCTTTTTAGAAAGAAGTTTGGAGAACACTCAAAGAACCAAAAGTAGACCTACCATTCAATCCTTCAATTCCTCTACTAGGTATATACCCAGATGATCAAAAATTGTTATACAACAAAGTCATTTGTACCAGAATGTTTGTTGCAGCCCAATTCATAATTGCCAAGACATGGAAATAGCCCAAGTGCCCATCGACCCATGAATAGATTAACAAATTGTGGTATATGTACACCATGGAATACTACGCAGCCATAAAAAAGATGGAGACTTCATATCTTTTATGTTTACCTGGATGAAGCTGAAACATATTCTTCTTAGTAAAATGTCTCAAGCATGGAAAAAAAAATATCCAATGTACTCAATACTACTATGAAATCAATATATAATCACCTACACACTCATACGAATGGCAAAACATAACTATAGTCCAGAAAGTAGAAGGGAAGAGAAGAGAAAGGGAAGGGGGAGGGGGATATGGAAAGAGGGAGGGTTTTTGGGGGGACCTCACCTAAGGTGCATGATGTGATGGTACATTTCAAAACTATTAAGAAATGAGTATAATTGTGATGGACGTTTTACTTAGTTCAATGAAAGCATTTCACACTGTATATCAAAGCAGTACCCTGAACCCCATGAATGCATCAATGTACAAATTTATGATTTAATAAAAAATAATAATTTTTTTTTCTTTTTTTATTGAACGGTAACTATGTACATTAATGCACTTCTGGGGTACAGAAAAATAATAATTAAAAAAGTTTTAGATGAGACTTTCCACCATTCTATGTAATCAACTATGTTGCAGCTTTTACTTTGTAAGTATTTATTTTTATAGAAATTTCTTGGTTTTAATTGAAAGAGCTATACATAAACACTTTTGGAAAATACCACTGTAATTTAAATGTCTATTCAAGTTAGTTTTTAAATAATATAATTCTATCTTGTAGAACCTGAGAGCTGTAACCTTTCATTTCTTCTACTGTATTTACTCCATTATAAGAATTTACACCAGTCATCGTCTCTGTATCACATTATAATCTTTTTGAGGGCAAGAACAGTACTTTGTCACTGTACCATTGGCATCCACAGGTATAGTATCTGGTCTCATCCCAGTCGTCATCTGTGACTTTTTACTTCTTGTCAAGTGACATTTCCAAGAGTCAGCTTTCGTGGCCTCTCTTATAAAAGTGCCTGCCATTAAAAAACTTAAAATCCAGTTCCTGAGAAAGTAGCCAGCAGGAATAGATCATAAAAGAAGAGTGTTTCTCATAACTTACAAAATAGTCTACAGAACTTATCACAAGAATTAAAAAAAAAAAAAACAGATTGCATGTCCATTCCTTTTTTTAGCCACAGATAAATTCCCTAGTGATGCCCTAGGGACATCCACAGTGCGTTCAAGAGACTAGGCAACATGTAGTAACTCACTATTGCTATTTCCTGTGCACACTTAGTTTCTCTTCTTCCTGTATGTTTGTTCTCACTATTTTCTTTCTGATAAGGGCCTCTTGCACCAATTCCTGGCATTCATTCGTCAAAACCCTAACTCTTTTTAAAAGGTCATGGTAACTGCTATCTTCAAACCAATTTTCATCATCTCCCGTAAGCAGTTGTTATCTCTTTCCTTCTATATTTCCAGCTCACTTTACTTTGCCTTCTCTCCTGGGACTCATCTTAATGTGGAAATTGTGTTTTACTCAATATAGTGTACAATCTCAGCTCTGTTGCTTACTGTCTAAGATATCTTGGGTACTTTATTACCCCTTTATCAATCTCCTCATCTGGGATTAAAAATAGTAGTTTGTTCGCCTGGTTGTGGTGATACAAGGAGCTAACCTACATCAGTCAGTGATAGCAGTGATAATAAACACTCAATAATAATAGCTGTAACAGTAGTACCTCGTAGTTCTCCTGGCGTGTAGTAGATACACATATTGGTTTGAAAAGTAATGATAAAATTGAGTAAATCATGAGTTCATCTTGCTCTGGATCTGATAAAATAAAGGGCCTTAGAAAAAAATAGACGAAGGTAGAATGGAGTTGATTAAATGTGGATTTATGGAGTTTTTGCTTTGTGCCAGGCATTGCAGATACAACTTGAAAAAGGCAGGTAATGATTTCTGCCATTAGGGCACTATGTTGCAGTGTGGGTACAAAAGAAGTGAAGAGAAGAGGAAAATTATTAAAAAACACACACTAGGAAGAAACGAAGAGACTGAAATTGTGGGCAGAAGGGGTGGGAAACCTACTTAAGAGAAATAGAGAACACTTCCTTCAGGGATAGGGTTTAAGCAAAGATCAAAATATGATAAAGTTCAGTCAGGAAAAGGCTGGGGGAAAGAATGAGCCAGGTGGAGCCTCCAAGGTGAGACAGAGCATGGGGTGGTAAAAACTGGAAATTCAGTGTGGCTGAAGACATACCCAGGGATCAGATTACATAGGCATTTCTAGGCCATTGTAAGGAGCTGGAGTTGCACTAGACCTGACTGAGAGGGTATGATGTTCAGCTGGGCTTAAGACTATGTAAAATGTAGAAAAATATTTGGAAGTAGACATTTGAGATGGAAGAGCAAAGAATTGCGCCTAATAGTTGTGTCAGGGAAGACAAAAAGTAGTCTGATGAAGTGGAGGAGTTGCCTGGGGGGATGTGAGGAAACTATTCTTGGAAAGTATCATTCTACAGAGTTGCTGCTGCCTTACAGTGATGGACTGTGACAGAATTTTTTTCTTAGCAGATGCAACGTTGAACTGAAGTGGTGACCTTTTGGAATAGATGGTTTCTTTCTTGCCAAGTTGAACACTTTCTGGGAATATTTGTGCTGAGTGAGCTCTCTAACCTTAGTGCAGGGTGGGTAAATGCACTAAATGAGCATTTCATTCATTCCCTTTCATGTCAACAGAAGGAAATAAATCACTTATGTTAGTCTGAGTAATTGAAGAAGCTTTCATTTCCAATTTGCTCCAGTGTGTGTATCTGATTTGAGTTGATCATTACTATTACTCATAGACAGCTTTCCAAGGGATGAATTATAAGTTGGAAAAGATAACATTTCTATATAAATTGGTGTAATGGCCTTGAACTTAAGCTTTCTAGTTGAAACGTGAAACTTGAAACTTGAGTGTTAACATTGTATTATATTTCCAGTAATTACTGTGTTCCTTTTCTTTCAGGTTTCTGTCAAGATTTTATTCATCCTTACAGCCTCTTTGAGAATGACTGAACTTTCAAATTACCTTAAGTTAAAATTTTAAATTCTATTGAACATTTTTGTAGAGTATTTTATTACTTTTACATTATGACTTGTGCAATAATTTGAGAACATAAGAGTTGAAAAAGCTATTTAAACAAGATTTTATGGTTGGTTAAAAATTTTTTAAACTTTTTAAAAATTTTTATTAAATTATAGCTGTGTACATTAATGTAATCATGGGGTACAATGTGCTGGTTTTATATACAATTTGACATATTTTCATCAAACTGGTTAACAACCTTCACAGCATTTTCTTAGTTATTGTGTTTAGACATTTATATTCTACACCTGGTAAATTTCACATGTACCCTTGTAAGATGCACCGTAAGTGTGGTCCCACCAATTGCCCTCCCTCCACTCATCCTCCTCCCTCCCCTCACCTCCCACTCCCCTTTCCCCTTCTTCTTGGGCTATAATTGGGTTATAGATTTCATAAGAAAGCTATAAATTGGTTTCATAGTAGGGCTGAGTACATTGGATACTTTTTCTCCCATTCTTGAGATACTTTGGTAAGAAGGATATGTTCCAGCCCCATCCATGTAAATACATAAGAGGTAAATTCGCCATCTTTCTTTAAAGCTGCATAATATTCCATGGTGTTCTATGTCACAATTTATTAATCCATTCGTGAGTTGATAGGCACTTGGGCTTCTTCCATGACTTAGCAATTATGAATTGGGCTGCAATAGACATTCTGGTACAAATATCTTTGTTATCATGTGATTTTTGGTCTTCTGGATATATACCTAGTAGAGAAATTGTAGGATCAAATGGCAGGTCTATTTTTAGTTCTCTCAGTGTTCTCCAAACATCTTTCCAAAAGGAAGGTATTAGTTGCATTCCCACCAGTGGTGTGGAAGTGTTCCCTTTTCTCCACATCCACACCAACATCTCTGGTTTGGGGATTTTGTGATGTGGGCTAATCTTACTGGAGTTAGATGATATCTCAAAGTAGTTTTGATTTGCATTTCTCTGATGTTTAAGGATGATGAGCATTTTTTCATGTGTCTGTAGGCCATGCACCTGTCTTCTTCAGAGAAGTTTCTCTTCAAGTCCATTGCCCACCCTGAGATGGGATCACTTGTTCTTTTCTTGCTAATGCATTTGAGTTCTCTGTGGATTCGTGTTATTAAACTTTTGTCAGAGACATAACCTGCAAATATCTTCTCCCCATTCTGAGGGCTATCTGCTTGCTTTACTTACTGTGTTCTTGGCTATGCAAAGCTTTTCAGTTTGATCAGGTCCCAGTAGTGTATTTTTGAGGCTGCTTCAATTGCCTGGGGGTCCTCCTTATAAAATATTCACCCAGGCCAATTTCTTCAAGAGTTTTCTCTGCACTTTCTTCTAGTATTTTTATAGTTTCATGTCTTAAATTTAAATCTTTAATCCAATGAGAGTCTGTCTTAGTTAATGGTGAAAGGTGGGGGTCCAGATTCAATCTTCTACAGGTTGCCAGCCAGTTTACCCAGCACCATTCATTAAATATGGAATCTTTTCCCCAGTGAATGTTTTTAATTGGCTTGTCAAAGATCAAATGATGGTAAGTAGCTGGGTTCATCTCTTGGTTCTCTATTCTGTTCCATACATCTACCTCTCTGCTTTTGTGCCAGTACCATGCTGTTTTGATGACTATCAATTTATAGTATAATCTGAAGTCTGGTAGAGTGATTCCTCCTGCTTTGTTTTTATTTCTGAGTAATGTCTTGGCTATTCCATATAAAGCAAAGTATTATTTTTTCCAGACCTTTAAAGTATGACAGTGGAGCTTTAATAGGGATTGCATTAAAATTGTATATTGCTTTGGTTAGTATGGACATTTTAGCAATGTTGATCCTTCCCAGCCATGAGCATGATATGTTTTTCCATTTGTTAACATTTTCAGCTATTTCTTCTCTTAGAGTTTCATAGTTCTCTTTATAGAGATCTTTCATGTCCTTTGTAAGGTAAACTCCCAAATATTTCATCTTTTTTGGCACTACTGTGAACGGAATAGAGTCCTTGACTGTTTTTTCAGCTTGACTATTGTTGGTATATATAAAGGCTGCAGATTATGAGTGTTGATTTTGTAATGTGAGATGCTGCTTTTTTTTTAACTTTTGAATAATCCTCTTCTTAGCAAGTTTCACAGTCTTCATGCATAGATCCTCTTTCAACATAAAGTGGTATAAATATATGTTCAAACACCTTTATAAATTTTTATATAGTCTATGATTGGAGGCTACACCCTGTCATCTGTACCTTCATCCTAATAGCTGAAGATGATTGTGTCTGACGTTTTCTCATCAGTCTTACTAGACAATAAATAAATACTCTCTAAATTTGTTTAAATTTAGTATTGCAAAAAATTTTCACTATTCAAAATACTTCCTATAATTGTAAATTTGAGATAATAATTGATATTTAGAGGATTTTTCTTTTTTTTTTTTTTGAGACAGAGCCCCAAGCTATCACCTTGGGTAGAGTGTCATGGCATCACAGCTCACAGCAACCTCCAACTCCTGGGCTCAAGCCATTCTCCTGCTTCTGCCTCCCAAGTAGCTGGAACTATAGGCACCTGCCACAATCCCCAGCTATTTTTTGGTTGCAGCCGTCATTGTTGTTTGGTGGGCCCAGGCTGGATTTGAACCCGCCAGCTCAAGTGTATGTGGCTGGCACTTTAGCAGCTTGAGCCACAGGCACCAAGCCAATATTTAATAGAATATCGAATAGAATAGATTTTTAATAGAATAAAATATGCCAGACTTGTTTCAATACCAAGTAGTTTCTTTGTTAAAATTCAGTAATGTTATAATATATCCATTAATAATTGTTTCACTAACCCTTTTTTTCTGTACCTTTTACCTGTTAGGCAGAATTTGGAAAAAGAAAGTATAAATGAATATTAGATATTGTTGTTACTTGCAGTACTTTGATACAAAATTAATTGGACTTCAGGTGACCTTGGGGGTATGCAGCATATAACATAAAAAATTGTTGGGAAAATGATCCACTTTCATAATGAACATGAATAAAACTTGATCCTGTATATATTTAGAAGTTTTCCTCCAAGATATCAAGGCTGGCATTACTTGTCTAAGTTGAGGTAGCTACAACTCCAAGAAGATAGATCTTGAGTGGATCAAAGGTTGATTTCTATAGTAGGCAGAAATTTTGATTTTGGATGAAGAACTGAAACAGCAATACAGAAATAAGTAATCTTGTTTGTTCCACCAAAATCCCAAAACATCCTTTCCTGCCTTTTCTCCCATGAAGAACTATGCCATCCTGTCCACTGAGTTTGTCTCACTTGTTTTAAGTATTTCTTTCTATTTAGTTATTTCCTAGAGTTTGTCCTCACTCAAGAGTAGATGCTGAACCTCACTGTGAGGTTCAGGAGAATGTTTTGTAGTACTCTCTGTTTGTCTTTATGGTTTTTGTTTCTTGCAGTACCATTCTTGGGGGATATACATACATGCAGTGTGAGTCCAATCAACCTCATTCTTCAGCTAGAAATATGGGTCTACTGCATTAAGCTATAGTGAATTTATAGATGGAGCCCAGGAAATTCAACTGTTATTAAACTTGCCACAGACTAGAATTTTATTCTTATAATACTGGTTAAATGTGGGATTCTTTCACATAGAAAAACTAGAAAGAGTAACCAAAAAGGCATTATCTGTTTTCACTATTTATAATATTACCATTGCCAATGTTATTCTTTCTTTCTTTCTTTTTCTTTCTAAAAAATAATTTCGCCAGGGTGTGGTGGCTCATGCCTGTAATCCTAGCACTCTGGAAAACTGAGGCAGGAGGATTCCTTGAGGTCAGGAGTTCGAGACCAGCCTGAGCAAGAGCAAGACCTCGTCTCTACTAAAAATTGAAAAATTATCTGGGTGTGGTAACAGGTGCCTATAGTCCTAGCCAGGAGGTTCTTGGAAGTCTGAGGCAGGTGGATCACTTGAGCTCAGGAGTTTGAGATTACTGTGAGGTAGGTTGGTAGCACTCTAGCCTGGGCAATAGAGCAGGACTCTGTTTCAAAAAAGAAAAAAGGTAATCGATTTAAGGAGTACACATGGAATTCTGTTACATATGTTGTACAGTGGTGGAGTCTGGGCTTTTGGTATAATCATCAGTGTACAATGTACCCCACAGGTAATTTTTCTTCCCTCACCGCTTCCCCCTCTTCTCTTAGGAGTCCTTATACCATTATATATGTCCTTGTGTAGCCATAGTTTCACTTCCACTTGCAATTGAGAATATGTGGCATTTATTTTTCTGTTCCTGAGTCACATCACTTAGGATAATAGGTTTAAATGAGGTTTAAATATAGCTTATGTTTTTATTAGAGGGCTTCATATTTCAAAAGCATGCTAACTTTCAGACTATTAAAAGTATATTCAGGGCAGCACCTATGGCTCAAAGGAGTAGGGTGCTGGCCCCATATGCCAGAGGTGGTGAGTTCAGACCCAGCCGGCCAAAAACTGCAAAAAAAAAAAAAAAAAAGTATATTCAGTTTTTGTTAATTTTCTGCATATAGCTATTTTCACACACCTTTCAAAAATCTAATTAATTGATGTTTTGAGGGAATTTCATTTCTTTCACCTTTCACCAAAATAAATTCCAATTTAGCTTCTTAGCCCCCAAAGAATTCAGATAGGCATTGTGTTATTACCTATAAAATCTCACATCACCTTTAATAATTTTTTTGTTAGTTTTTTCCCTTTAATAAATTTTGAAAAATGTCATCCTTTATTTCTACAACCTGAGTATGGCTCTTGATTTATAATCTAGAAAAGGGCTTCTATGAAAAACACCAAAAATGGCTCAGCGCTGGTGGATCAAGCAGCTAAGGCTACAGCCACAATCATCTGAGCTGGTGGTTTGGAATCCAGCCCGGGGCCACTAAACGGCAATGACGGCTGCAACCAAAAAACAGCTGGGTGTTGTGGCAGGTGCCTATAGTCCCAGTTACTTAGGAGGCAGAGGCAGGAGAATCACTAGAGCCCAGGAGTTGGAGGTTTCTGTGAGCTGTGATGCCATGACACTCTACCCAGCTTGACAGCTTGAGGCTCTGTCTGAGGTTGCTGTGAGCGTGATGCCATGACACTCTACCCAGCTTGACAGCTTGAGGCTCTGTCTAAAAAAAAAAAAAAAAACACCAAAAATAAGCCATAGTGAGAACTTTTATTTCATTTACAATAGAATGTTTTCAACTAATTTTGTTCATGACTGATTCTAGTTAGTTCATTTTAGAATCTACCATAATTCTATTACTTAGAAAAGTAATTTACTCATGTTTTTCCAATTTTTAAATGTTATTTTATGTAGTCTGATTTAATAATTATTGATACATCATAATTCCAAAAGGCACACTAGTCTATATTAGATTTGAGTATTGTTTGGTGTTAAATGAAATGATTTTTTTTTCTTTGAGACAGAGTCTCACTGGTCACCCTTGGTACAGTGCCTTGGCGTCTTAGTTCACAGCAACCTCAAAGTCTTGAGTTCAAGCAATTTTCTTGCCTCAGCCTCCCAGGTAGGCACCCACCACAGTGCCTGGCTATTTTTTAGAGATGGAGGTTTCTCTCTTGCTCAAGTTGGTCTTGAACTTGTGAGCTCAGGCAATCCACCCTCCTCGTCCTCCCAAGGGCTGAGATTATAGGTGTGAGCCACCACACCTGGCCTAAATGAAATAATTAATTACCTTGTTTCTCTGTGTTCTGCCTTTTTTCTTTCATCACCTATCAGTAAATCTAAAAAAAGTAAAGTGCAACTCAGCTGCTTGTCTTTGAAGAATAACAATTTGAGATGAGAATAAGTTGATAGTGTAGTAATAAGGTCTGGCAATAGGTTTCCTAGGAGAGATCTTATGCAAAAATGATGGAGGTCTGCCCATCATTGCACATGGAATGCTGACAATCTTGACTTTAATAGGAAAGCTTTTATCTTTTGCACCTGCTCCAGTATATGAATAGCTGTCATGTACTCCAACAAAAGAGAGGAAAAACTGTTACTGTGATTTAAGAAATATGAATTGGCATAAGAAAAAGCAAAATATTTTGAGCAGTTAGGATTTATTTTTCTTGCTCTATTATGCCTGGTTTCTACAATGAATTATCTGTGTTGTTTAATAGTATTAGTACTTTCCTATTGAGTTCGTCATATGACTTCATCATTATAGGAAGTTTTTTGAATTATTAAAGAGTGCCTGTGTGCATGCTTTAGAAGTAAAAGGTTAGTGCATTTACGATTCCTCAATTTTAGTGATACGTAACAAAATGAAACACCTAGATAAATCATAAATTCAGTTTTTGGGAGTACAATATCCCTAAGACATAAAACTTGAAGTTGATAAGCGAAAACTTATTGCTAAAATTTCACTAATTAAAACAACTAAAATAGGGCGGAGCCTTTGGCTCAAAGGAGTAAGGTGCCGGCCCCATATGCCAGAGATGGCAGGTTCAAACCCAGCCCCAGCCAAAAACTGCAAAATAATAATAATAATAAATAAATAAAACAACTAAAATAATAGAATAAAATTCATTCAAAAGGCTTTTACAGGTTTTAGCGTCTTGGCATGTTGACTGTGGAACTGAGACTTTAAATATGTTAAAAACATTGAAATGCTACCCTTTCCACAACATTTTCATTTCTAAATATTACTGCTTTTCTGGGTAAAGTTCCGAGGGAAGGCTGTCATGTTCTTTTACATTTCTGTTTTCCCAGCAGGTGTTTCCTCCCCATGGCATTTTACATGCTGATTTTTCTTCTGCTGTCTTTCAATTTTAACTTTCCTTTTAAAAATATGCAAGAGAATTTTAAGATTATACCCATCCAAACACAAGCATAGAGTGTGTATATATGTAAAGTATAATGATAATTTAATTTGGTTCATCTTTTAACAAACATACTCAAATGAAGTACCAAAAATAACTTTTTCACTTGAGAGTATTCACTATTAGAAATGTTAGCACCATTGTATTATTTAAAATGTCTTTGGACCTCTTCCTTTGCAATATCCTTAACAATCTGTAGAACATTTAAAATATATACATCTTCATGGTGGCGGGTCATTATGCTTTGAGGATCGTCAAGTAGCAAGGACAAAGGAGTTGTTTTTGAAATAGCAAAAGGGCATTAAGAGTCATATGTAGTGAACAGGTAACTGACAATTTCAGATAGTCCATTTTAGGTCAAAGTCAAGGACAGGCTAGAAAGAAATGTGTGCATGGAAGAGAAAAAAATGGGAAAGCAGAGAGGAAAAGGAGAAGCTCAAACTGACTATGACAGTAATTTGAAAAGAAAAATCTGAAATGGTGCCAGTTGTTGGAAAAAAGCAGGGAAATTTCCATGCTGACTATTTTAAAAGAATATCAATTATTTGGAAGTATTGGCAACCCACAAAGCACTGAGATTTTACAATTTTCATTTATACTTCTGAGCCCATTATATCCATATTTGAATTTAAACTGATCAGCATATAAATTAAGACCCACTGATTAATTCTTCCTAAGGCTCTTCCATCCAAATAGCATCTTCAGTCTGGCAAAAACCTCACTGTTCACTTTACACAATCCTTTTTGATTATGACTGGGGAAAAAAATTCTAGAGGTGCGTACATAATGCTGAATCAAGGTGGCTCCCAGAAATATCGGCTTTGGATAGAGAGAACAAAGTAAATTTAGAAGAGAGGGAAAGGATCCTGAGAGTCACCATTCTAGCCAGAATGTTGGATAGTTTTCACACCCAAGCTACAATCTAGTGAGGGATCAAAAATGACCAATTTAACACGAGCTGCAAACTCCACAATAATTATCCAAGCTTCTTCACATCTTACCTTGAGAGACTGAGTGGCATTCTTGTAATTAGAGGTCAAGTTTTAGATTTGGGAGAACTAGTCCTCATTCAGCTCTGACACTAATTTATTAGTGATTTTGAGAAGCTACTTATGGTGGTTTTCTCATTTTTTTTATTAAATCATAGCTGTGTACATTAATGCAATTATGGAGTTTTCTCATTTGTAAATGAATCCTTGGACATAGACAAGTACTAGTGCCTTTATTTTTTAGATAAGACATTTTTGAAAACCAAGGCAAGCCATCCAAGGCAAAATAAATTGCCCAAGATCATATGATTTTAAGAGATGGAACTAGGATTTGAAGCACACAACTTTTATCTCATAAGAAGTTTTTTCTTTGTGATATAACAGCTCAAAATTTTTCTTTAAATTTGTCTAACATCGTTTAAGAAGAAAGTTATCACACTAGAAAAGACTTCCATGTCAGTAAAACTGAACAATTCTAAAGAAAAATACTTTCTCAGTGGTCCATCAGTCAACCAGAAAAATCCATTGGTTTTAAAGTTAGGGATAGGTTTACTTTTTATCTGGTTCAAATGCTTCCAGTGACTTTCACCTCAGAAAGTTTACTTTGTTCATCACCATAAAAACCCCAAAGCACATAGAATATATTAAAGGCAGTCTTCTAGTCACCTAGAAATCAAATACTAACACCCTAGGAAATCTGGTTCCATTTTTAGGAATGATTTTGTGTCCAGTATTTAAAACTAGCAGGATTTGAGAGACTCCTATGTATAAAACATTATAGATTGTTCAGAATAATCACAATAACAACATTGCTTATAAACATATTACAAAATGCCACTGGATACCATGCACTATACAGATTCTAACAAATAAAAAAAAAATTTTCTTTTTTTTTCCCTTTGCACTGTGATTATTATTTTTTTTATTAATCATAGCTGCATACATTAATGCAGTCATGGGGCACAGTGTGCTGCTTTTATATACAATTTGAAATATTTTCACCAAAATAGTTAACATAGCCTTCATGGCATTTTCTTAGTTATTGTGTTAAGACATTTATATTCTGCATTTAGAAAGATTCACATGTACCCTTGTAAGATGGACCATAGGTTTA
>NW_003852400.1:18238759-18240793 GCF_000181295.1 Otolemur garnettii
TTTTATAGTTTCATGTCTTAAATTTAAATCTTTAATCCAGTGAGAGTCTATCTTAGTTAATGGTGAAAGGTATGGGCCCAGTTTCAATCTTCTACAGATCACCAGCCAGTTCACCCAGCACCATTTGTTAAATAGGGAATCTTTTCCCCACTCAATGTTTTTAATTAGCTTGTCAAAGATCAAATGATGGTAAGTAACTGGGTTCATCTCTTGGTTCTCTATTCTGTTCCATGCATCTACCTCTCTGTTTTTGTGCCAGTACCATGTTGCTTTGATCACTATCCATTTATATTATAGTCTGATGTCTGGTAGTGTAATTCCTCCTGCTTTGTTTTTATTTCTGAGTAACGTCTTGGCTATTTCAGGTTTTTTTGATTCCATATAAAATGAGATATTTAAAGTATGACAGTGGGACTTTAATAGGGATTGCATTAAAATAATGTATTGCTTTGGGTAGTATGGACATTTTAACAATGTTGATTCTTCCCAGCCATGAGCATAGTATGTTTTTCCATTTGTTAACATTTTCAGCTATTTCTTTTCTTAGAGTTTCATAGTTATCTTTATAGAGATCTTTCACATCCTTTGTTAGGCAAACTCCCAAATATTTCATCTTCTTTGGCACTATTGTGAACGGATTAGAGTCCTTGACTGTTTTTTCAGCTTGACTATTGTTGGTATACATAAAGGCTACTGATTTATATGTGGATTTTTTAGCCTGAGATGCTGCTATATTCCTTGATCACTTCTAAGAGTTTTGCAGTAGAATCCCTGGCATTTTCCAGATATACAATCATATCATCTGCAAAGAGTGAAAGTTTGATCACTTCTGACCCTATATGAATACCCTTGAGCGCCTTTTCTTCCCTAATTGCGATGGATAAAACTTCCATTACAGTGTTAAAGAGCAATGGAGACAATAGGCAACCTTGCCTGGTTCCTGATCTGAGTGGAAATGATTTCAATTTATCTCCATTAAATACGATATTGGCTGTAGGTTTGCTGTAGATAGCTTCTATCAGTTTAAGAAATGTCCCTTCTATACCAATTTTCTTAAGTGTTCTGATCATGAAGGGGTGCTGGATATTATCAAAAGACTTTTCTGCATCAATCGAGAGAATTATATGGTCTTTGTTTTTTAATTTATTTATGTAATGAATTATATTTATGGATTTATGTATGTTGAACCGGCCTTGGGACCCTGGGATAAAACACTTAGTTGTGGTGTATAATTTTTCTGATATATTGCTGGATTCTGTTTGTTAGGATTTTGTTGAATATTTTCACATCAATATTCATTAGGGATATTGGTTTATAATTTTATTTTCTTGTTGGGTCTTTTACTGGCTTGGGGATCAAGGTGATGTTTGTGTCATAAAATGTGTTGGGTAGTACTCCTTCTTTTTCTATGTTTGAAATAGGTTGAGTAATATAGGTACTAGTTCCTCTTTGAAGGTTTGGTAGAATTCTGACATGAAGCCATCTGGTCTCGGGCTTTTATATAGGGAGATTATATATAGCTGATGCTATTTCAGAGCTTGATATAGGCCTGTTCAACATTTCCACTTCCTTCTGTCTAAGTCTTGGAAGGTTGTGTGCTTCTGAGTATTGGTCAATTTCCTTCAGATTTTCATATTTCTGAGAATATAGATTCTTGTAATATTAAGGATTTTTTGAATTTCTAAGGGGTCTGTTGTTATTTCGTCTTTATCATTTCTGATTGATAAAATTTGAGATTTTATTCTTTTTTTCTTGGTTAGGTTGGCCAAGGGTTTATCTATTTTATTGACCTTTTCAAAAAAACAACTTTTTGATTTATTGATCTGTTGTATAATCCTTTTGTTTTCAATTTCATTTAATTCTGCTCTAATTTTCGTTATTTATTTTCTTCTGCTGGATTTAGGATTGGAATGTTCTTCCTTTTCCAGTTGTTTGAGATGTCCCATTAGGTTACTAACTTCATCTCTTTCGTTCTCTTTTTTTTTTTTTGAGACAGAGCCTCAAGCTTTCCCCCTGGGTAGAGTGCTATGGCAT
>NW_003852400.1:18242222-18261856 GCF_000181295.1 Otolemur garnettii
CTTTTGCCACTGTGTAAGTTGGAATTTAATCAAAAGTTTCTGAGTTTACTTTTGTGGTGGAGGATAGGTCTGAGAATTTCCTGGAGAGCTGGTTTAGTTATAGCAAATTTCTTCAACATGTGAATGTCATTAATGTATTTAATTTCTCCATCATAGAAGAAACTCAGTTTAGGTGGATACAGGATCCTGGGTTGAAAGTTGTTTTATTTTAGGAGATTAAAAGTTGATGACCATCCTCTTCTAGCCTGAAAGGTTTCAGCAGAGAGATATGCAGTCATTCTAATAGTATTCCCCTTGTGGATTATGGTTTTCTTATGTCTGACTGCTTTTAGAACTTTCTCTTTCATATTAACTATAGTGAAGTTAATTATGATGTGCCTGAGGGATGTCTTATTTGGGATGAGTCATGGTGGGGTTCTGAAGCTATCTGCTATCTGAATTTCAGAATCTCTTGGCATATCTGGAAAGTTCTCTTGCATAATTTCATGAAGAAGAGCCTGTGTGTTTTGTGAAGCAACTTCATGGCCTTCAGGGATTCCTATAAGACTAATATTAGTTTTTTTTTAATTATCCCAGAGCTATCTGAGAGAATGATCTGTTTTTGCTCACTATTTCTCTTCCTCTTTGAGTGCTTGGGCGCATTCAAAAGCTTTATCTTCTGTCAGAGATCCTTGCTTCTGCCTGCTCCATTCTGTTAGCAAGGGATTCCTCTGTATTTTTCAGATCTTTGAGGGCTGCAAACTCTTGCTTCAATGTGTCAAAATCTTTGGTCATTTTTATCTTTGAAATCATTGAATTCTTAAGACTACTTTTGAATAATTTGAAATTCCGATTCCCTCCTTTCCTCCATTCTGTTGATCTTATTTGCTATCCAGACTCTGAACTCGATTTCTGACATCTCAGCCATCTGTTTATGGATGAGGTCTTCAGTTGCATCTGCCATGTCCTTCCTTGAGGGGGGTTGATCTACTCTGGTTATTCATGTTACCAGAGTTTCTTTGCTGATTCCACCCCATGCTTAATTTATACTGTTTGGCTTTTCTTCTAGAACTTTGCCAAGGACTTTGTAGAGTGCTACAGCCTGAGAAATTGGGGGTCTCCTTGGTTTGGTGGGGCTAAGTCCCTCTGTCTTGTTTTCAGCTGGTCTCTGTTCTACCCTAGTAAATCAGTTACTCTGGGTTGAAATCTCAGCTGTGGAGAAATACCAACAATTAAGTCACCCTGCCCCCCATGGACAATTGGAAAATGAAAATCACACCTTCCCACAAACACACACCTAGGATACCACTTTGGATAGTCCTCAGGTGATTGGCCCAGTTCAAGAGGTCCAAATCAATTGTCCCAGTCAGCACTGGTCTCAGGTGGGGAGTACAAAAGGTCTCTGGCAACTAGATAGCAGGGGTCTGCTGACAGCTCAGATATGACTGACTCTGGTGCTCCATGAGGTCAGAAGGACCAACTCAGCAAATAAGTTAGTCTGGGAAAGTTGATGCCTCCTTCCCTACCTTGCACCTCTTTCACACCCAGTCACTGGTAGCCCCAGTGGGGCTGGGGCTGTGACCCAGTTCTCCCCAATGATCAGATGCCCCAGAGGTTTACACCTGCCTGAGTCAGAGAGAGATCTATGTCTCCTCAGCCAGATCTCTGTTCTCGGCCACTATCCAGCAGACAGAAGTGAGGCCTGACAACCTCAAGTGCTTAATGGAGGCTGGGGTGTTTCACTCAGTTTCAGCCCTGCCCCTGATAGATGTTGCTGGCAGAACAGCACAACTTCACAGAGTTTGTTTCTGTTCTGGTTATTAGATGCTGCTTGAGGTGACAGAAACCATGACTCAGTTCTGAGTAATGGCAAGCAGTTGGAGCTCACACTGAGCTGTCAGTTCCTGCCTCTGCCTGCCAGCCTTTGTCTCAGCTATGATCCCCTGGGGGCCAGGTGCATCTCAGCATCAGTAAAGCAGACCTCTGGCTCAGCCCCTCCCTGGAAGTCTGCAGGCTCTGCATACATGTATTCTAGTCCCCACACTCCTTTACTCATGTCCCAGATCTGTCTGCCAGTAGCTGCCACTGGAGAAGGTACCTGGTTTCCTCTGGTTGCCCAGGGACAGGGTGTGTCTGTCTGGAATAGTCACCCAGGGGCATGAGCCTTATTGTTCTCACCGCTGCTGTTGTTCTACACCCGGGGGCACTGCCAGCACTCCTGTATGGTTCCCTCTCAGCTGACTGTCCTCTTCTTACTCCCATGCCATAGAATCAGCACAGCCAAGCAAGAGCCCTTCCCCTATCCACACCTCTTGAGAAAATGCCCAAGAATCTGTACTCCATGGGGGACAAGTTTCCAGACCTCGGGGTGAGAGTGGAGTGGAGTGCTGGGAGTTCAGAGTTGCAGGTAAGAATACACACTGTTTTATACAGTTTTATGCCTGGCAGGAGAGTGCCATGACACTCTAGTATGGGTAAGAGGTCTAGTTTTTAGAGGGTCTCTTCCATGGAATGGAGTGGGAGGATGTTTGAACTCTACTCACTTGTTTTTATGGAGTTTACTGCGAGCCCTTCTCATGGGGGAGGGGACTCCCATTTGCTTGGCAATGGATTAAGTACCTTTTGTTTGTATCTTTGGGGTCACAGCTCACCTCAGCAGGGTTGATTTGTGTTCTTCAACCTTCTCTCTTGGCTCAGCTCCAAACCATCAGCTTACTTGCTAAACTTCTATCTTTTAACTTTCCTTCTGGATGGGCATCTCTGTGGAATGCTGGCTGCAGTCTGCCATCTTACCTCCACCCCCTAGAAAAAATATTTTCATACCCTCTTGCATAAATTTGCTGTTCCAGCTTATAGATAGAGGTTATTTCATTTTAAAAGACAACTGCAATAGAAAAAAATCAATGGAATATTTATAAATATCTGGAATTGCCAATATGGTCTTGTTTTGGTTTGGTTTGGATTGGTTTTTATAAGAAGAAAAAAGCTCTATGTTTCAAAATTCTTTTTTTTTTTTTTTTATAACTAAACAACATTTATTTTTCACTAAGACTTTATCTCGAGGACATAACTGTTAACCACCCCTCACCCCATCCTGAAGACAGGTTAGTACAGTGAATGTTATAAAGCAGGTATGAACAATCTGAAGGACTGGAAGCAACATCAGCTGACAAAGAACAACTTTCATCTAAATCATCATAAAAATGTTTAAGTAAAAAAAAAAAAAAACAGAAAAAGAAAAAAGGTAGGGGCAATGGGGGTTTCAGATTGAATAAGAGCCTCACATTTCATCTAATATCTTCAATCTTGGCTAGAGTGTAACAAAATGGAAACAGGATTACTATAATACAAAACTTCCACTACAGCACGCTGTACACACCTGTGTTCCAAGCCCACCCCCACCCCCCTGTTGTTTCCAACTTATTTCCTGGCCTGTTGGGCCTGCCGACAAAGGAGCACTTAGATCTTCTCTTTAATCCAGTCTTTGTTATAAGGCTGGTATGTCTGGGTTTCAGCTCGGTAAACCAGACAGCTGAGGTCTGCCAGGTCATCGATAAAATCAAACAACTGACTGATATCATATGTGATAGAGGGATTGTTGGGATTCATTCTCTTCAGATGTTCTTCATACATTTTACAAACGCCTTCCATGCACTCATTCACAGATTCATAGTCAGCGTAAGTTCTGCCTTCTGGCCTCTCAGTAGGCTGTACCAGCAAAATGGTATGAGACATGGCGCCAAACTCTCTTCGCTGCAGCCCCGACCACACCTGTTTCAAAATTCTTAATCAAGTGCCTCTGATTCTCTACAATTTGTCCTCAAAGCTGCCAGCCAAAATATCTCAAAAGAACTTATCAGCATACTTTAATCTTACACATGCTGATTGGTTACACTAAGGAAAAACAAAGGCTAGGTTCCATTTCTTAGTGAAACCATTTGCAATGATTTATAAAATCGAGCCCTATTAACTATAACGCTATGAAGTAGTTACTATATTGTATTAAGACTAATTAGTATGTACTTTTGGACATTTGATAGTATATACCATTTGTATGTTAATTTTAAATATAGCGTTTTGCTAACATTTAACCCTCAGACTCTTAGTTAAGATGTACCTTTTGCCATATTTTTCCTTTGAGGGAAAAAGAACCAACTTGCATTATTATCATTAGCTTTTATAATAACTATAATAACAAGAATAAACTTTTATTTGACTTAATGTTAACAAAGCCTGGCCACGTTATACCCCAGTGAGATGGGATTTTTCCTTTCCCTATATCCTTTTCCCTTCACCTCCTTCATTCTTTGTTTGGATAACCGCGTGTTCTAATTTGCCCAGTAGAGTCCTAATTTGTGCTTGAGGTCTTAGTGTAATTAAAAATAGAGCCCTCCTAAGTAAGCACATGAAAATATATCCACCATTGTTAGTTGTTAGAAAAATGCAAAATAAAAGCAAATTGAAATACTCACTAGAATGAGCAAAATTATAAACACTGATCATACAAATTGTTGGCAACAGTGTAGAGAAAATACAATTTCACACACTACTATAAAGAATGTAAAATGGAGAAACCACTTTTGAAAATTATTTCACAGATTTTTAAAAATGTAAATACACCTACCATACCACCCAACTATGCTATTCCTAGGTATTTATATAAGAAAAAAAAGAGGGTGGTGCCAGTGGCTCAAAGGAGTAGGGCGCCACCCCATATGCCAGAGGTGGCAGGTTCAAACCCAGCCCCAGCTAAAAAAAACTGCAAAAAAAAAAGAAGAAGAAGAAGAAGAAGAAGAAGAAAAAGAAGAATAGATATGTCCATTCCAAGACTTTTCATGAATGTAGCCACTTACAATCTGGAAATCAAAGGTCCATCAACAGGAGAATGGGGCAGTGCCTGTGGCTCAGTGAGTAGGGTGCCAGACCCATATACCGAGGGTGGTGGGTTCAAACCCAGCCCAGCCAAACTACCAAAAAAAAAAAAATTACAGAAAAAAAAAATATTGGGTCAGCGCCTGTGGCTCAACTGCCTAAGGCACCAGCCACGTACACCTGAGCTGGCAGGTTCGAATCCAACCCAGGCCACCAAACAACAATGACAACTGCAACCAAAAAATAGCCGAGTGTAGCAGGCGCCTGTAGTCCCACCTACTTGGGAGGCTGAGGCAGGAGACTCGCTTAAGCCCAGGAGTTGGAGGTTGCTGTGATCTGTGATGCCATGGCACTCTACCCAGGGTGATAGCTTGAGGCTCTGTCTCAAAAAAAAATAAAAAATAAAAAACAGGAGAATGGATAAACAAATTACGGTATATCCATACAATGGATTACTACTCAGAAATAAATATGACCAAACCATTGATACACACAACACATAAGAATCTCTAATTGGGCAGTGCCTGTGGCTCAGTGAGTATGGCACCAGCCCCATATACCCAGAGTAGCAGGTTCAAACCCAACCCTGGCCAAACTGCAACAAAAAAATAGCCGGATGTTGTGGCCGGCACCTGTAGTCCCAGCTACTCAGGAGGCTGAGGCAAAAGAATCACCTAAGCCCAAGCCCAAGAGCTGGAGGTTGTTATGAGCTATGATGCCATGGCACTCTACTGAGGGTGACAAAGTGAGACTCTGTCTCTAACAAAAAAAAAAAAAGGAATCTCTAATTATGTGAAAGTCAAAAGAAAAAGGACTTAGTGTATGATTCTGTCTGTGTAAAATTTTAGAAAATGCAAACTATAGTGACAAACACCAGGATAAGAAAAGGGGATCAAGGGAGGAATTACAAAGAGAAACAGGGAACTTTTTAGATGGTGAATGTGTTTACCATCTTAATTGTGGCAGTGGTTTCACAGGTATATGTAGAAACTCATCAAAATGTAAGTATGTGCAGTTTATTGTATGTCAATCATATCTCATTTAGGCTGTTAAAAAAATAGCATTACCTTTCCCTTTTAGAAGTATCTCATTTTTTGTCTGAGTATGGTGGCTCATGCCTATAAACTCAGCAATTTGGGAGGCCAAGGCAGGAGGATTGCTTGAGGCCAAGAGTTTGAGACCTGCCTGCTCAATACAGTAAGACCTTGTCTCTTCAAAAAACAAACAAACAGGCTCAAGTGGCTAAGGTGCCAGCCATATACACCTAAGGTGGCGGGTTTGAATCTAGCCTGGCCCACCAAAACAACAATGACGGCTGCAACCAAAAAATAGCTGGGCCTTGTGGTGGGTGCCTGTGGTCCTAGCTACTTGGGAGGCTGAGGCAGGAGACTCGCTTGAGCCCAGGAGTTAGAGGTTGCTGTGAGCTGTGATGCCATGGCACTCTACCCAGGGGGATAGCTTGAGTCCCAGTCTCAAAAAAACAAAACAAACAAACAAACAAAACACTAGTCGAGTGTGGTGGTATGCCCCTTTAGTCCCAGTTACTTGAGAGGCTAAGGTAGGAGGATTGCTCAAGCCCAGGGGTCTGAGGCCACAGTGAGCTATGATAACATCACTGCTCCAGTTGGGCAACATGGAAAGACCATGCCAAAAAAAAAAAAAAAAAAAATCTTATTCTGAATTCTGGCATAATAGAAAGACAGGCCTAAAAAAAAATGTATCTTATTTTGAATACAGGTACCAGTTTATTCTTGATCTGAATTCTGGCATAATAAATATTTTAATCTAGAAATTCATTTAATAAATGTATTCAGTTTGTGAAAATCCACTTACAATATATACATTTTTCTGTATATATGTTATACTTCAACAAAAACTACCCCCCTCCAAAAAAAAGCCTGACAGAATCCCTGATAGGGAGGGGTGTGCATAAAATGTCCCAGTTGCCCAATGAGACAACCCCAATTTTTTTTCTTTTTTCAACTTTAGAGACACGAAAACTAAGATTTAGAAACAACTTGCAAAAAGCTACAAAAATAGGAAATATCTCAGTGGGGACATCAGCCAGGGTTTTGTTTGTTTGTTTTGCTTGAAAGCCTCTGTGCTTTCATGTTTTTCAGGTCAGTGAAAGAACTGAACTATCTTTAATAAGGGTTTATTATATTAAGAATAATCATCCTTCCTTTATGTTTATCGCTTATATTTTCAGATCGTAGTTCATGGTGATTCATATCAACGTCTTTCTGCACTAAAGAATAATATTTATTTGAATAGGTATAAATAATAGGTGTTATTTGAATAGATATAACAAGTTTTGGGACAGAAAGAAACTGACCTTTGTCAGTTCCTGCAATGGTATTGATACGGTCTTTGGGACAACAGAAAGTGTTTTAAGGAAACAAAAGCCCTCCACTCATAGAGAATATAATTTGGATCATGGAATATAATGACCATGAGAAGAAAATAATACATTTATCAGCATTTTGAGATACAATGAAAACTTAAGAAGAAAAATCCATGTATTGATGGAGATTTTTATAATTTTGGTGACAGTAACTCAGTGGAAAAATCTTTTTTCTATGAAAGATTATTGATTACCAAGGTAAAAAGAAAGCAATAAATGAGACTTTGGTGTTAAATAACAATTTAATTTAGAAATTGACTTATAAAATGATAAACTGACTTTTAAGTAATAAAGTCTATATAACTTTAGTAAACATGCCCCAAAGAGTAAATTATATTAGTATGGTGCTTGGCATGCAGCAGGTTCTCAGAGTGGTGTAGACTACTTTCAATTCATGGGAAGTTTAGGACAAGGAGAGGGAGGGAAAAGGTGGTAAAGTAAAGAGGGAAGAAAAAGAAAAAGAGACAGCTGAGTAATGCTCCGGAGGTTTCTGAAATGTCAGTTCTAGGGACCTTCAGCTGTTACTTGGGACTTTGGGCCCCTTACAGAGAACATAGAAGATTCTTTTGACTGCCTACCAACATGTATTTCTTTACACACACACACACACACACACACACACACAATAAAATGTCCTTGATGTCGTTCAAACAACCATCCTTCATGTGGCCCTCTGTTAGAGGGAGGCTGGCCTGAAGCAAATCCTAACTGGTCCATTGCACACTCCCTGCACTTGCTGGTCACTGTTCTAGAAAGGACACATAATCTGAATTTGGTCAATAAGAATCTGGCCAATTGGAAATGAGAAATACGCTGGCACCTTCTAGAAAAGGTTCTCCTACTCTTAAATAAGACACAGGAAGAAACTTTCTCTTTTTCAGTGGGGCATTACTGTATCTAGATGTGATTCCCAGATCTGCTTCAGCTACTTATCAGTCATGAGGTAAGTGAACCTGTGGGGAATAAATTGATGCATTGGAGAGACAGAACTGAAAATTGGAAAGAATCACTAAATTATTCACTCCTGGAGTTGCCACTAGCCAACCAAACAACCTTGAAGAGTTGGACTGGGTCTTTGTTTCCTCAGCTATAAAATTAGAATGATAAATTTTTTACCTGGTGCATCTGGGGCCCTTCAGCTCTGCCATCATTCCGTGGCTCTCCCAATCTACAAGCTATTTCACTGAAGGTCCTGAGCACTTCCCACTGACAAAGATATAAAACCCCCAAAATGTAAAGATTGGTGAACTCCAATGTGATTTTTCCAGTGTCATTTCTAGAAACATATATTTTAAAAGTTTCCTGAGCCCAAGCTATATAAAAAATATAAAAGCTTGAGGCTTTTAAAAAATAGAAAAGCTATGTAAAAGAAAAATAGAAAATAGAAAAGCTATAGAAAAATAGAAAATAGAAAAGCTATATAAAATATATAAAATAAGAGATGGGCTATTCCAGGTAATCTTATCTCACCCATTTGTCTTTGGGCCATTATACCTTCATTTTGAGGTGCTTTGTAAGATGATGATTTTTCACACTATTCTGATTTTGATATTTGATATTTTGATATTTCAGCTTAATGAGATAAAATGAAATTGTTCTTTAGGCTGAGAGTAATAGGGATTGTTTTCTCTCTTTTGCTTTCTGTGGTGTTCCTGCTATTATCTAACTGTTAACTTACATCTGATGTTTTAAAACCATTTTTTCTTGCTCTAGATTTACTACTGATGTTTCAGAATTGGTGAGCCTTTCAATAGTTTACTGATACTAATTTTCAAGGTCAACAGTGTGGGAGGGCACATTCTTGCATCAAATGGGAGTTTAAGCTAAATAATCTCCAAGAACTTTTCCTACTCTTAAGAATCCCAGGCTCGGCGCCTATAGCTCAACCGGCTAAGGCGCCAGCCACATACACCTAAGGTGGCGGGTTCAAATCCCCAGCCCGGACCCGCCAAACAACAATGACGGCTGCAACCAAAAAATAGCCGGGCGTTGTGGCGGGCGCCTGTGGTCCCAGCTACTTGGGAGGCGGAGGCAGGAGACTCGCTTGAGCCCAGGAGTTGGAGGTTGCTGTGAGCTGTAATGCCACGGCACTCTACCCAGGGGGACAGCTTGAGGCTCTGTCTCAAAAAAAAAAAAAAAAAAAAAGAATCCCAGAGAAGTAAATATTTTTCACAGTAGAATTCTTTTCTATTTTCAAAAGCAACTATTAATGTTTTCAAGTTATTGATAGAAAAGAAATTTTTTTAGTGTTTATCTAAAGCCAGACTTATGTGTAGGCAGAGTAGAAAGCAGTGATTTTTGGATGTTCTGGAATGTTCCCCATTAGTTCAGTGCCTGTGTTTGGAATGCTCACACGAGGTAGTAAACCACCCTCTGAGATAGAATTCTCTTCTGTCAAGAGGAGAAAGGATGGAGAAGTGTGCTCTCCAAATATTTTTCTAGGTCACTCTGGGAGGCTAAAGCAGGTAGACTGCTTGAGTTCAGGAGTTTGAGACCACTCTGAGCAAGAGCAAGTTTCTGTCTCTACTAAAAATAGAAAAACTAACCAGGAATGGTATCAGTTGCCTGTAATCCCAGCTACTTAGGAGGCTGAGGCAGAAGGATCACTTGAGCCCTAGAGTTTGAGGTTGCTGTGAGCTACAATGATGCCATGCCTACCCAGGGTGACAGAGTGATATTCTGTCTCAAAAAATAAACAAATAAACAAAAATAAAATAAATAAAAATAATAAAATAAAAAAATATTTTTCTAGGATCAAATTTCTATGAATCAATGTGACATACTTTAGAAAATCTGTGGAAGCCATTTTATTTTCTTCCATATAAATGAAGTATTTGGTGAATTTCTATAATATACAATTTACTATGCTTTTGTTTTATGCAAAAATTAAAAAGCTATAGCCAGAACACTAAGTCTATAGAGGTGCAAACATTAGTCTAGAAACTTAGACCAAGAAAAACAAGCAGTAGAGATAGTGGTGGGAGGAGTAAGGAGTAAATTCTGCAATTCATGGCTTAAATTAAGTTGTGCTTTAATTCCCCATCTATATAATGATCATAAATTGAATGCTTCTGATTATTAATAAAATCTATCTCTTCATAAAGGGCTTAGAATTTCATGAATTATGGTAGAGCAAACATAAGTATGATTTAGGAATCTTTAACAAAATTAGTAATAGTCTCACCTAATGCTTTTCTGGAAAGTGATAAACTCTCTTTTGGTCATAATGGGTTTGGGGGGGTTGGGGTATTTTTAAGGATGAGGTCTCATTCGGTCACCCAGGCTGGGATGCAGTGGTCTGATGATAACCCACTGCAGCCTTGAACTCCTGAGCTCAAATGATACTCCTGCCTCAGCTTCTCAAGTTGCTGCAACAGCAGGTATGAGCCACCTCACCCAGCTTCCTTTGGTCATAATAGTTCTAACATTGCAAACATCACAGACAAGAGACCAGCTCTTCTCCAAACATAGAGTCTACTCTTTGGAAGAAATGTTAGGGGAAGCCAGCCTCTGTTTTCATTCCTCTGCTTTTGTCTTTCCACAGATGCCCTCTACCCACAGGTGCAGTTCCACTCCTGTTTCTGTCCAATCATATGTTCCTTAGCCTATTGCAAGATTTTCAGAATTGACTCAGAACACCCGACCTGGATCTCTAGGCTCCCCTCAAGTGTCATTTCCAGCAGGCCTAGAATCTCTGATGTGCCTCAAAATGACTGGGCACTCCTGAGCTATGGTGTTCTTTCTCCTCTTGGCCTTTTCTCCTAGATGGCTTGTTCATGGATACAGTGCCTAGCTCAGTTGTCCTGTCTGTAGTCTCCTTTTCCTTAATTAATAATTATGCTCCTCTTGCTGGGATCAGCCAGGTCCTTCCAGGCCATTCTATAAGACAAGGCATCAAGATCCTAGAACTGATCACCAGGCAAAAGTTTCTGGCATTATATCCAGACTTCTAGCTTAAAAATCCATTCCGCCTCCTCCGCCTACCAGTAATCCTGACTTTTGTTTGGGATCCACCCCCCATTTTAGTCTGAGTAGGCCAAGTGGACCTCTGTCCTAAACCCTAGGGGCTGGAGCTTGGGACTCAAAGATAGCCTGTTTCCATAGTTCAGAAGCAGTAACATGACCTTAGATTACTCCATCAGAGAAAATGTCAAGACTTTCCTTGGAAGTTCTGAGACAGTTGATTCCTCTTCTTTGGCTAAATATGGACCTGAAATGTTATAACTGAAGCAAGTTTGACCCTAATATTTGCATGCCATAGAGCAGAGAACAAAGGGAGGCCTAAGTTCTAAACATTGAGCTATATGTCTCTTTTATGATCTGAAAATCATAAAATCAAGTGCACTGTTAAATACCAATTATTCTTTTCTCCTTTGATACTGACCTGAAAGCTCAGGTTCAAATTCTCAGACTCCCTCAAATTTCCAAACTAGAACCTGGCTGGATGAAAAGATGACACACACTTTGGACCATCTTCTCACTCTTGTCTCAATTCTGCACCACAAGAGAACTCATAGTCATGTATGAATACCTCAGCCTGCTCATGCCCATTCCATCCCCATTCTCTGCAAACAGCTAACCCATGAACCCAGTGGTATACATATTGGCAGTCTGGTCCACCTTCAAGAGTATGGACTTGAGGAAAAGGCCTACACAGGACCAAGAACCAAGTTGGAGATTTGGGGGCAGGGAATCCTTGGGACTGTGGTGTTCAAACTACAGTGTAAAAGAATGTGAAAAGTTTCCAGAAAGACATTTGTTTGGGGGCCCAAAGGCTCTTTGCCCCCTGAGAAGGGGCATGGTTGGAGGGGAGCCAGAGAAGAGCTCTCTGTAGTGTAGTATCCAAAGGAGGGATTTTTGCCTAGATCTAAAGGTGGCCCTCAGATGCAGGCAACCATCTCACAATCGTAGATGCAGGACCTTGCCAACATAATGGTAGAATCTAGCCAAACCAAGAGATAGAACTAGGTTATGGTTATATCACATGGGTCTCCACAGAAGCCATGCCTAAGCAAACCCTATCCTTGAACTTTCTAGTTACCAGGTATTTGAGATAATTATTCTTATTTTTTTTTTGCTCAAGCTAATTTGAGTTGAGATTTCTATCATTTGCATGCTGAAAGAATCATGTCTGATAAACTTTTTGATGGTATTGTATGAATGACTCATGTCTAGGGTGCTTGGTGTATTTGCCCTTAACCTAACCAATCTCTGCAAACAGAAGAGTTCCTGTTTCCCTTACCTATACTCTATTAGGAAAGAGGTTCTATGTCCAGTGCTAAGTCTCATCCTCGTCAGCCCCCCTTGCCCAGGTACTAGTCTGCCTCATAGCTGTCCTTCCCAGCTTAGGAGAGGAATGAGCTACAAATTGCCAAATAATAATCAATTTATGAAAGTACAGTCTCCCTCAGTATCTGCAAGAGGTTGATTTTAGGACTGCCTCCCCCAATACCAAAATGTCAGGATGTCCCTCGTGTAAATTGGCATAGTATTTGCATATAACCTATGCACCTCCTCCTATATCTTCTAAATCATTTCTATATTACTTATAATACCTAATACAATGTAAATGCCATGTAAATAGTTGTTAAACTGTGTTTTTAATATTTGTGTTATTTTTATAGTTATATGGTTCTATTATTTATATATGTGTGTGTAAATATATATGTATGTGTGTGTGTATATATATATATGAGTATTTTTGTTTTGTTTTGTTTTTTTAGAGACAGAGTCTCTGTCTCCCAGGTTGGAGTGCAAATGGCCCAAACATAGCTCACTGCAATCTCAAACTCTTGGGCTCAAAGGATCCTCCTACCTTAGCCTCTTGAGTAGCTGAGACTACAGGTGTGTCCTACCACCCCTGGTTAATGTTTCAATTTTTTTTTAAGACACAGTGTCTAGCTATGTTTCCCAGGGTGGTCTCAAATTCCTGGCCTCAAACGATCCTCCTACAGCTGTGGAGGACCAACCATATTGCTAAATTTATATATAACACCCAAAGCTGAGCCAATTGAAAATAAGCTTCAGTGTAATAAACCACAAGAAAAGACATACAGCTCAGTGAATTCTCCAGTCTTAACAACACCAATTCTTCATCAGTTTCTTCATTAAGGCCAATTCAGACCGATATGCAAAGGACATAAATTCTTTTACTTTAAAAACTGGCTCTTATGTTTATTTATAGGCTGTGTTCAAAATTTAAAAAGGTGTATACATGTTACAGATTTATTTCTTATTCCCCATGCCCAAAGGACTGAGTTTAGTGCCAGTCAATAAAGGTTCAGCTCAGAATTCCAGCCCCTTGGCAGAGACCCTAAGTCCCAGAAATTAACTCCCTGATGTCAGTAAAACACTACATGATAAGAAAGGGAAAAGCATATAATGCTTTACCAGTTTCAATTGGTGGATCACCATTTTCCCTAATGCAATGAGGCCTTTGTCTTTTAATCAAGAAAAATGTTGAGGATAAAGTTATATATCTAGATTTTTTTTAATGGAAAATCAAAGGCTGGGCGTGGTGCTCACACCTGTAATCCTAGCACTCTGGGAGGCTGAGGCAGGTGGATTGCTTAAACTCAGGAGTTCATGTCCAGCCTGAGCTAAAGTGAGACCCTGTCTCTAAAAATAGCCAGCTGTTTGGCGGGTGCCTATAGTCCCAGCTATTTGGGAGGCTGAAGCAAGAGGATGGCTTGAGCCCAGGAGTTTGAGATTGTTATGATGCCACAGCACTCTACCAAGGGCAACAAAGTAAGACTCTGTCTCAAAAATAGAAAAATAAATAAAATAAAATGGAAAATCAGGAGAGGCAGAGGAAAATGGCCAAATAAAAACTTCCTGGCAATTGTTCCTCTGCAAAAAAACCAAATTCAACAACTACATGCAAGCAGGCACATTCAGAAGAATGAAAAATCAGATGAGCCATCATACTACCTGGTTTTAACACTGCATCAAGAAAAGAGGCACTGAAGAGGTCAAAAGAGACAACCTTACATGCCACCCCTTTGCCAGGCTCCAAAAGGTTGTGCCAGCACTGGAAGTGGAGAGAAAATCTGTGTGCCCAGGGAAGGGAGAGTGAAGTGATTGTGAGACTTTGCATTGAAATTCAGGTTTCCTTGGTACAGGGGAACACAGCACAGGGCAGAATTCTGCCCATTCCCACAGCATTTAGACCAGCCCATCCAGAGGAAAATCCTCTGCCCTAAAACCCAAGTCCCAGGAGGCTCCCCTGCCCCCTTCCAGCTGACAGAAAGCAGCCTGGGACTTGGACCAAATTTATAGGGCATTCAAGCCACAAGGGCTGCATTCCTTGGGCAATTTCTGTGGTTGTGTCAACTCAAAGTCAGCGGACTTGGGGTGCATATGACTCATTGAGACACTAGTCAATGCCTGTGTCACCCTGCACCCAAGTATAGGCAGTATGGCTCAGTCAGAATCTTATTCCACTTGAGAAAAAGAAAAAGAAAGGGAAGCTCTCAGAAGACTTTGTTTTGCAGCTGGGTACCAGCTCGGCCATGGTAAAATAAAGTACCAAGCACACTCCTGAGGCCCCTGAAGCCCCTGAGGCCTGGCTTTAGTTAGTGGATAGCATTTCTGGGTCCACCCTGGGCCAGAAGGAAACATGCTGCCCTGAAAGGAGGGACCCAGTCATGGCAGGATTCACCACCTGCTGACTAAAGGGCTTTGAATAAACACCAGAGGTAGCCAGGCAACAGTCACCACTGGCTTTAGGTAAGGCTGGGCTGGCTTTAGGTATGACCCGGCGTTGGTGGCCGTGAGGGAGTGCCCATGTCACTCCTTCCCCAATTCCAGCAGCCTGGCACGGAGAATGAGGAAAGAGAGTGAGAGACTGCCTGGTAATTCGGAGAATTCTCTTGTGTCTCAACCCGGCTCACCAAGGTGGTAACATCAGGAGACCACAAGAGTGAGTCATAACTGGGCTTAGGGCACTCTCAGTGCTGATACAGCTGCAGTGACCAGAGACTTAGAACACAACACTCAATTCCCTTTGAGTATCTGGAAAGCCTTCTCAACAGGATGGGTTCAAACAAGCCCAGATTGCAAAGATTAAAATAAATACCTAACTCTTCAATGCTCAGACATCAAGGAACATCCACAAGCATCAAGAACATCCAGAAAGACATGACCTCACCAGCTGAACATGGTACCAGTAACTAATCCTAGAGTGATGGAGATAGGTGACCTTTCAGACAAAAAATTCAAAATAGCTGTCCTGAAGAAGCTCAGTGAACTTCAAGGCAACACAGAGAAGTAATTCAGAAGCCTATCTGAGAATTTAACAAACTGATTGAAATAATATGAAAAAAAATTAAGCAGAAATTCTAGAACTTAAAAATTTATTCAATTCTGTGATGCCACAGCACTCTACCAAGGGTGACATAGTGAGACTCTGTCTCAAAAAAAAAAAAAATTCATTCAATTCACAAACTGAAAAACACATAATACTCTCTGAACAGTAAAATTGACTTACCAGAAAAAAGAATTAATGAGCTTAAAAACAGGTCATTTGTAAATACACAAAAGAAAAGAGAAGGAAGAATGAAAATAAGAATGAAGCACACCAGCAAGATCTAGAGCAAAAGAGCAAATCTGAGAGTTACTGGCCTTAAAGAGAAGGTAGAAAGAGAGACTGGAGTAGACAGTTTAAGGGAAAATAGATGAGAAAAGATGGAGATGCACAGAGAAGTGGAAACCAGAGACCAAAGATCAGAGAGAAGGAAAATGAGAAGGAAGCTGCCTCATACCCTAAACCTTTGTAGACTCTGATTCTAATCCCTCATGCTATGGTAGCACTTTCTTATTATTATTTTAAAATGCTAATTAATTATATATCTAGGTTTAAATTTCCTTTTACTTGATCTTAGCCAAAAGGCTGAGAAGCAATTAAATTTCCTTTCTAAGTGACTTTTCTTTTTACAGTTCCCTCTAGCCTGCCAAGCAAGTACTTGCTTTCAACCAGTAATTCAGAAAACTAGGTCTTATGGCTTATTCTTACTAAAAAATAATTGCCATAATAGCAAGTGGGAAATAAGTCAGTCCCACAGTTGCATAAGAATTTACACGGTATTTTAACTATGTAACCACAAAGAAAGGATATATGAAAAAAATAAGTTACATGTAAAAGGTGCCGAAAGGTTATTTGTAGGGTTTGCCAAAACTGTTAAACCATTCTATTTTTGAGTAAAATGTCCTTTTAAAGAAATGGTCTTCATAGAAAAGGCTTTCCACGTATTACAATTGCTATCACAAGGATTATATAATTTTCTAGCAATAAGCTTTTCTTATATAGTGTAATAAATGCATTCAAAGCATCCTAATCATAAGTACTATTCTACTAGTGGTTGTGAAAGCCGTAAAACTCAGGTAATCTCGTAAAAATTTAACAGGCAAATGTATTTATTTTGTATACTTCCTAGATAGATTTCTAAGTGATGGTTCATAAAATATATGTAGTTAAAGCAAAATCTGGAATTCCAAAAATTATTCACTCTATAATCAACGTCTATGAAAATGTACTTATGACAGCTGCAAATTTGGGTTACAAACGTTTGGACTTTGGCCACTCAGTATTCCCCTTTCTCACCAGTATCCTAATGGTTTTTTTTGTTTTGGAAATACTCTTGGTAAAATGATAAATTCAAGCACTTTCCTACCCAGTCGGATGAGAAAAGGGCCTTTGGAGGTTCTTTCCACCAGAACTTTCACTCAACAGCCAGGTGGCGCTAGAGGGCTGGCACCTAATGTCAATTTAAGGCTCACTCATGGGAATTTAAATCTCAAATAATGTGAAAAAGAAACTGACATTGATAGGATTTACTTATTCCTGTGCTGACACTTTGCTTATTGAGCCTATGCCTAAATATTCAAAGATTTTCATAAATCCTGCCAGTTTCTGTATAATCTCTTCTTCCTTAAATTCAGCAGATTTGGTTTCCATTGCTTTCAATCCAGAATCCGTAACTGATTTGCCTTCTATCTGCTGCTTTATAGGTAGACAGTATTAAACTGTAAGTTTAAAAAAACAAGCAAAAGAACCGAAACACCTTACAAGCAATGAAGGAATTTAGGCAGGAACTGCCAACACAGAAAAAGGGATGGACAAAAAAGGAAAGGCATGAGCAAAGTTGCTACAAAGTGTTCGCAAATTTTTCAAAAATCTTTATAACTTTGGTAATTGTTTGGAAACCATTCTCAATAGAAAAGATACAGTATCAAAGTTTCACAGAAAAAAATTCAACCTTTTCAGTAATGAAAGAAGTATACATTAAAATGAGATATAAACTTTCTCCCATAAAATTGAAAGTGATTTATAACATCAGTACTGTTGAGAGGGTTGGAAGATGATCATTTTTATAAGGTCCTTGTGAGTGTAGAATCTGGCAATGTGTAACAAGAACCATCAAAATATTCATGTTGTACTAGTCTGGGAAGCAGAACCACTACAAAGGTTACAGAAGAAGACATCTGTTACATGGATAGACCTTACACAATTGCGGGAAAAGTTAGGGAAGTGAGAGTCCAGATAAGGGGAAGTCTGAGAGTTAGAGACAGAGTCATTAACCAGTCCTCAACCACTGGGGTGGCTACACAACTGGTGCTTAAAGAAAAAGCCTAAGATCCTGATGTGGACAATGACACAGATTTTCCCTAAAGGAGATTCATGGAGGGAGATTCTCTGGGAAGACACTGCCTCTGGAGATCTGCAGCCAGGCCCTGGTGGCAGGTCTGGGGCCACTGTCCACCAGCAGTGTCAGCAGTCAGAAAGAAGGGCTGAGGGCCAAGAGGTGAGGACTACCTGGAACTTGCCATTTTTGACAACAAAGACCCTCAAGAGTAAGGAAAACTACTGCCTCATTCCCACGGCTATAACCTCCCAGGAGTTCCTCTTTTGGCCAACTCTCCCTCTAATTGTGTAGAGAAAGGAATTCTGGGAAACATTTCCCAGCTTAACCAAGCTGACAATAAAATAATCCAATACTCATATCATTTTAACCCTGAAGTACCACTCTATAGCCAAGAATGGATTGTAATGAGGTGGAAAATGTAGTCAAAGATTAAATAAAAATATGATGATAGCTGCCATAGTTAAAATAGGTAAGACTGAGGAGAAGTTAACTGCTCGACCATAGGGGAATGGAGAAATAAATTGAAGTAAGATACAGACAAGACTGTCATGCATTCATTTAAAAAATTACTTAAATAACTTTTATTTCTGGATTAATCTGAGGGTACAAACAATTAGATTACAGTGTTTGCATTTGTTGGGTAAAGTCCTTGTTGAAGTTGTGTCCTGCCCCCAGAAGGTATGCTATGTACCCTTACATTTAACTTTTTTTTTTTTTTTTGAGACATAGACTCAAGCTGTCACCATAGGTAGGGTGCTGTGGCATCACAGCTCCCAGCAACTTCCAACTTCTGGGCTCAAGCTATTCTCCTGCTTCTGCCTCCCAAGTAGCTGAGATTACAGGCACGTGCCACAACTCTTGGCTATGTTTTGGTTGCAGCCGTCATTGTTGTTTGGTGGGTCTGGGCTGGATTTGAACCCGCCACCTTAGGTGTATGTGGCTGGCACTTTAGCTGCTTGAACTACAGGCGCCAAGCCCACATTTAAATAACTTTTAATGATATAGTATGTCTTCATGATATAGACTATAAGGAGTATACACAAAACTGTACCTACATTAGAGTTACGATTTTGAAAATATTCAAGTATTTTTCTTTTTGTAACCTCCTTGATTCCTTCTTCACAAAGGACCCAAAGGCATCTTTTAAAAATGCATATCCTTTTTTTTTTTAAATCATAGCTGTGTACATTAATGCAATCATGGAGTACAGGGTGATGTTTTCATATACAATTTGAAATATTTTCATCAAACTGATTAACATAACCATCATATCATTTTCTTAGTTATTGTGTTAAGACATTTATATTCTACTTTTAGAAAGATTCACTTGTACCCTTGTAAGATAAACCATAGAGGTGATCCCACCAATCACCCTCCCTCCACCCATTTACCCTCTTCTCCTTCCCTCCCCCCTCCCCATATTCTTGAACTATAATTAGGTCATAGCTTTCATATGAAAGCTATAAACTACTTTCATAATAGGGCTGAGTACATTGGATACTTTTTCTTCCATTCTTGAGATACTTTGCTAAGAAGAACATTTTCCAACTCCATCCATGTAAACATGAAGGAGGTAAAGTCTCCATCTTTCTTTGGGGCTGCATAGTATTCCACGGTGTACATATACCACAGTTTGTTGATCCATTAGTGGATCGATGGGCACTTGGGCTTCTTCCATGACCTGGCAATTATGAATTGGGCTGCAATAAACATTCTGATACAAATATCTTTGTTGT
>NW_003852400.1:18265388-18287813 GCF_000181295.1 Otolemur garnettii
GTTTCTGTATCCAATCAGCCAATCTGTGCCTCTTTAGAGGACAATTTAAGCCATTCACGTTGATAGAAATTATTGATAAGCCTGGTAAAATTTTGAGCATCAAGTTGCTTGAAAGTACACAGACATTTTTAATCCTTTTGCCATTATGGAAGTTGGAATTTGATCAAAAGTTTCTAGGTGGGTTTACTTTTGTGGTGGAGGATTGCACTGGTCATTATGGAGAATTTCTGGAGAGCTGGTTTAGTTATAGCAAATTTCTTTAACATGTGAATGTCATTAAAGTATTTAATTTCTCCATCATAAATAAAACTCAGTTTAGCTGGATACAGGATCCTGGGTTGAAAGTTATTTTGTTTTAGGAGATTAAAAGTCAATGACCACCCTCTTCTAGCCTGAAAGATTTCAGCAGAGAGATCTGCAGTCATTCTAATATTCTTCCCCTTGTAGCTTGTGGTTTTCTTATGTCTAGCTGCTTTCAGGATTTTCTCTTTCATATTAACTTTAGTGAAGTTAATTATGATGTGTCCGTGGGATGTCTTATTCGGGTTGAGTCGTGTTGGGGTTCTTAAGCTGTGTGCTATCTGAATTTCGGAATCTCTTGGTATATCTGGAAACTTTTGTTTCATAATTTCATGAAGAAGAGCCTCTGTGTTTTGTAAAGCAACTTCATCACCTTCAGGGATTCCTAAAAGGTGGATATTAGTTTTCTTCAAATTATCCCAGAGCTCTCTGAGAGAATGACCCATTTTTGCTTTCCATTTCTGTTCTTCTTTGGATGCTTGGGCATGTTCAGAAACTTTGTCTTCTATGTCTGAGATCCTTTCTTCTGCCTACTGCATTCTGTTACCAAGGGATTCTACCATATTTTTCAGATCTTTGAGGGCTGCAATCTCTTGCCTCAATGTTTCAAAACCTTTGGTGATTTTGTCTTTGAATTCATTGAATTCTTGAGTGAAATTTTGGAATGCTCCTTGAATTTCTGATTCTATCTTTGCCTCTATTCTATTAATCTTATTTGTGATCCAAATTCTGAATTTGATTTCTAACATCTCAGCCATCTGTTTATGAATGGAATCTTCAGTTGCATCTGCCACATCCTTTCTTGGGGAGTTGATCTACTCTGGTTATTCATATTACCAGAGTTTTCCTACTGATTCTGCCCCATGTTTATTTTACCGTGTTTGGCTTTTTCCCTTGGGCTTTGCCAATGAGCTGTACAATGCTACAGCCTGAGAGACTGGAGACCTGCTTGATGTGGTGGGGCTAAGTGGCCCTGTCTTATTTTCAGCTGGTCTCTGTCCTACCCTAGTGAATCAGTTACTCTTGGTTGAAGTCTCAACTGTGGAGAAATACCAGCAATTAAGTCGCCCCACCCTCACAAACAACAACTGGGCAAGGAGAATCAAACCTTCCCTCAACCATACACCCAGGGTGCCACTTTGGATAGGCCTTGGGTGATTGTCCCAATTCAAGCATTCCAAATCAGTTGTCCCAGTCAGCACCAGTCTCAGGTGGGAGAATTCAAAAAGTCTCCAGCAACTAGATAGGAGGGGACTGCTGGCAGCTCAGATATGACTTGCTTCAGTGCTCTGTGAGGGCAGAAGGACCCAGCCAGTAAATGAATTAGTCTGGGAAAGTTGATGCCTCCTTCCCCACCTTGCACCCAGTCACTGGTAATCTCACAGGGCTATGACCCAATTCACTCCAGTGAGCAACTGCTCTCAGGGTTTATGACTGCCTGAGTCACCAGGAGATCTGAGTCTGGCAGGGAGAGATGAGGCCTGACAACCTTGGGTGTTTAATATAGGCTGGGGAAGTTCACTCAGTTCTAGCCTCGCACCTGGTTGATGTTCCTGGTAGAACAGGACAGAGCAACTTCACAGAATTTGTTTCTGTCCCAGCTAAATTCCTCTATAGGTCAGACACTGCTAAAACTGAGAAACAGCACAACTCAGCCCTGGGCAGCAAGCAATTAGAATTATACTGAGGTGTCAATTCCAGCCTCTGCCCACCCACTGCCTTTGTTTCAGCTATAATCTCCTGAAGGCTGGGGGCAATTAGGCTCAATAAAGTATTCTTATGGCTAACCCCTCCCTAGAAGTCAGTGGGTTCTGCTCTCACTCCACCAGGGTTGGTACCACCCTTAGGGCTTCTCTTTACTCACAGAAGTTCCCAAATCCACTCCGCCAGTGGCTGCCACCAGAGAAAATGCCTGGCTTCCTCTGGTTGCCCAGGGAGACAGGTCATGTCTGTCCAGAATGGCCTCAGGAGTGTGTACTGCTGCGGCTGCCCCTCTGCAACTCAGGATACCACAGCTCCTGTATGGTTCCCTCTCAGCTGACTGTTTTCTTCTCACTCCCCTGCCACAGAATCAGCATAGACCAGCACCAGCCCTTTCCCCCTCCACTCCTCTCAAGAAAATGCCCAGTAATATGGACTCCATGGGTGACAGACCTCCTGACCTTGGGGTGAGAGTGGAGGGGAGTCCTCAGAATTCAAAGTTGCAGGTAGAGACTATATAGAGTTTTACAGTTTTGTGCCTGGCAGGAGAATGCTGTGGCCCCCTCATAGGGTAAGAGGTCTAGTTTTTAGAGAGTCTCTCCCGTGGGATAGAGTGGGAGGACATTTGAACTCTGGTTGCTTGTTTGTGTGGAGTAAACTGCAAGCCCTTCTTGTGGGGGAGGGGACTTCCGTCCACTTGGTGGTGGATTTTGTACCTTTTGATTGTATTTTTTGGGTCGCAGCTTGCCTCAGCAAAGTTGTGCATTCTTCAATCTTCTCTATTGGCTCAGCTCCAAACCATCAGCTTACTTGCTAAACTTCTGTCCTTTAAGTCTCCTTCTGGATGGGAGCCTCTGTGGAAAGCTGGTTGCAGTCCTCCATCTTGCCCCCAAAATACATATCCTTGACTAAAATCCCACCAAGGCTTTCCGTTGTACCTAGAATAAGGTGCAAACATTTCCCAAAGTCTGCAAGGTCCTTCATGGTCCTGGCTTTGCTGGCTGTTCTAACTGCGTCTCAGACAGCTCTTTGCTCAGCTTGCTCAGCTCCAGCCCCACTAGGCTTTGCTCAGCATCCAGCATAGACTAAGCTCTCTCCTATTATAAGAGTTTGACAATAATTGTTAGTTTCACTTAAAATGCTCTTCCTCCAGATCTCATTATTCAGATCTCAGACCAAATGTCACCTTCTCAAAGAGGGCTTTCTCTGAGCTCTCCTTAGGATGTGTCCCCACCCCACCTGGCAATCGTTCTCCATCTCATTACCCTTCTCATTTTTTCTTTGTTAACCAAAATTATTGTACTATTTATTCATCATTCTCCCTCACTTGAGCAGGAACTGTGTCTGTCTTATTTGTTGTTGTATCCCTGGGACTCTAATAAAGTCACCAAGGTTTTCTGTGTTTTCACTGAATGAATGTATGAATGGAGAATCGATTTTGTTTTGTTTTGTTTTCTACACTGAAAAATTTTCTTTTTATAGTAAAGAAAAAATATTTATAAAGGATATGTTGCTCAAAGGACAATCTTTTGTTAGGAAGTATTTTCACTTGTTATATAACTTAATCCCTCTTAGTTGTCACATGTGGTAATTATCCAGGCCTATTTTGGCTGTTCTGTTCTCTTGTAAGATCTAGGTAGGAGCCTCCACACTATAGGAGGGCTGTGAATTACATGACTATAACAGCATAAGAATCTGGAACATTGCAGTGGTGGACAGAACCTGTGGTATTGTGATAACGTGCTGTAAAATTCCCAGAGATCCCAGGAATTCAAACACTACTTTAGGGCCACACCTTCCTCCCCTTCTAGCACATGGGTTCAGTTGCCATCAGCACCTCTGGTCTGTAACCCTACCCAGGCCAGTGACAATTCTACTCTCTTCGCATCTTGCTTTTGCCCTCATGTCCCGTCCCATTATGACCAATGTGTCAACCACTCTTACTGGTTGAATTACTCTAACTGGTTAATCCTAAACTTTCTTATTTCTCTGTCCTCCAGGACCTCCTCTCTGAGAAAGTCTCAACTATAGAGAAATTGTTACTGCCTGTTTTCTCTACATTTGTGCTTTGGCTCTAAGCTATCTTGGAAGTAACAAAATTATATCTTCTTTTGTCTGAGGATGCCTTTTATGTTTCAATGTTTGGATGTTCTTTGAATAGGCAAGGCAGAGTGATGTCAGGCTGTGGTGCCTGAATATTTCTATCTCCTTGATCTGACAACACATGCACACAGCACACAGCACACAGCATTGGGAAAAGTACTGCATATGTATTCGTCAAGCCTTTTTCTCTACTGTGAGGAAGTGTCATCCAGCCAACTGATGCAATGTCTAGCTCACTTGGCACAGAGCCAACAACAAAAAGGTAATTCCCATCCCCTCTATTCTCCAGACCAGGGAAGCTGTCTCATTCTTTGGGGGATAGGGAAACATTGTATACATAAGAAATGAAAGCATTGAGGTGGAGCTTTGATTAGTTAGGTTTTATTCAGAAGGTGGAGTAAAGAGGTAGACCTATTTCTTAAAGATTCATTTTAAGAATATTTCACTGATAATCTTTTCCAAAGTAATCAATGAAAAACTTCTGCTGATTTCTTGTTGTTGATGGGTTTAACTTCTTTAGCAAACAAGCATTTGAGTGATGACAGCTAAATAGAAACTTTTATGTCATGGAACTTAGCAGCCTGGCCTACTTTGTGCTAACCTAATTTTCTTGAGTTTTGTAGCAAATGAAACTCTATGACTGTTTCCTTTTTTAGACTCTGAAACCAGTAGCTGTTTTATTAAATTTTATGGTTATGTGGATTTTGCTATCAGCTTCAGCAATTTTTCATGCTTTCTGTTTCCTTACGTGGAAGTGGGCAAACATTCGAAAGTAGCAATGGAGAAATTCCTCTTACCTATTACTGCTAGAGAAAAAAAATCATCCTTTGGGGCAGATTGAATTCACTATGAATTTATGAACACCCACTTCAAATGGGTCCACAGCATTCCCTGCTGGTCCTCTGTTTCCCGACTCACCTCTTTCTCTCATTCTTGACAATAATTTTTTTAAACTTTCTCCCCTATTTTCACACTATCCATTTCTCTATTCTTGAAACTCCAACTTTTCTGATTCTCCTTTAATTCTCAGAAAAAGACCATCTTTCTTTGCACAGAGACAGAAGCCATCTGAGGGGTGCTCTTTCCATTTCATACAATTATACAAAACCAATCTAGAACCAACTCTTCCCCCTACCTCTGTATTACCATAGAAAAGGTCTCCCTCTTCTATTTAAAGCTTATCACTCTGTAGACATAGTGATTTACTCCTAAGAATACAACCAAAGTGTACAGAAATGTCGCTTCAGATGTTAGGCTAAAATTGTGACTTCTGTCTTGGGCATCCTTTAGTCCTCTCCCCTACCCTGCAAGAAGCCAGCTATTAGGTTTTGAGGTGCCTTATGGAGAGGCTTGGCGTTATCTTTGCATAGTCAAAAGGTACATTGAAGGTTTCCAATCACCTGCCCCCACACCCCAGAGAAAGATTTACCTGCCTTCAAAGGCACTCGGTGAAAAACAAAAATTCTGCAAGTTTTCAAAAAAGTAGAATTCTGCTGCAGAATCCAGAAATCTCACTTCTGGGTATATCCAAAAGAACTGAAATCAATATGCTAAAGAGATGTTTGTAGTCCCATATTTGTTGCAGTATTCACGATAGCCAACACGGGGAATCTACTTAAATGTCCATCAGTGATGAGTGGCTAAAGAAAATGTGTATACAGAAATAATGGAATGCTGTTCAGCCATAAAAAGAAGTAAATCCTGTCATTTTCAACAACGTGGATGAATCTAGATGAAATGATGCTAAGTACAATGAACCAGGCACAAAAGCACAAGAACCAAATCACATCACTTGTATGTGAAATCTAAAAAAGTCTAGCTCTTAGAAGTAGAGAGTGGAGTGGTGATTACCAGAAGCTAGTGCCTGTATGGGGGAAGGGAGAGACAGGGAGTGGAGTGTTGTTGGTCAAAGGGTACAAAATTTCAGTTAGACATAAGGAATATATTTTTGAAGTCTGTTGAACTGCAGAGTGACTATAATCAACAATAATGTATACTTCAAAATAGGTACAAGAATAAATTTCAAATGTCTCACAATAAAAAATGACAAGTAAGGAATATGATAGATATGTTAATGAACTATATTTAATGATTCTATGTTGTGTACACATATGCAAACATCACATTGCACCCCTTAAATGTATACAATTATGATTTTCAATTAAAAATAATAATAGCTGGACGTTGTTGCGGGCGCCTGTAGTCCCAGCTACTTGGAAGGCTGAGGCAGAATCGCCTAAGCCCAGGACTTGGAGGTTACTGTGAGCTGTGACTCCACTGCACTCTACTGAGGGCAAAAGAGTTAGACTCTAAAAAAAAATAATAATAATAATAATAATCCAAATAAAGTCTTTGCGAAGAATTCTGCAGATACAGCACTTTTTCCATAGAAACTAGTTTTGTTAGTTCATTCAGTTAATATAAATTCTGCTGTCAGAAATTCCTATGTGTGATGACGATTTATTTTTATTTTTTATTAATTTTTAATTAAAAATCATAACTGTATACATTTATGGGGTACAATGTGATGATTTGATATACAATGTAGAATGCTTAAATCAACCTGATTAACATAGCCATCACTTCACTTACTTACTTTTTGTGTTAATACATTTAAAATTTACTCTTATTTTGCAATATACCCTTGCATTGTGTACATTAGGAGAGATCCCACCAAATGTCCTCCCTCTTCCCTCCTCATTCCCTCTCTCCCATCCTCCTTGTTAGACTGTATTTGTGTTTTATCATTTGTATCAGTATGTAAGTGTTTATATATTGGTTTCATAATAGTATTGAGTACATTGGATACGTTTTTTTCCATTCACAAGATACTTTTTTTTTTGTTTGTTTTGAGACACAGCCTCAAGCTATCACCCTGGGTAGAATGCTGTGGCATCACAGCTCACAGAAAACCTCTAACTCCTGGGCTTAAGTGATTCTCTTGCCTCAGCCTCCCGAGTAGCTGGGACTACAGATACCTGCCACAATGTCCAGCTATTTTTTGGTTGTAGTTGTCATTGTTTGGCAGGCCTGGGCTGAATTGAACCCACCAGCTCTGGTGTATGTGGCTGGCACCTTAGCTGCTTGAGCTGCAGGTGCCACCATTCTCAAGATACTTTAAAGAAGAATATGTTCCAACTCCATCCAGGTAAACATAAAAGATGTAAAGTCTCCATCTTTTTATGGCTGGATAGTATTCCATAGTATACATATACCACAATTTATTAGCCCATTCATGGACTGATGGGCATTTGGGTTGCTTCCACAATTTGGCAATTATGAATTGGGCTGCAGTAATCTGGTGAAAATGTCTTTTGCAGTAAAATGATTTTTGTTCTTCCACTAAGTGGATACCTAGTAATGGGATTGAGGGATCAAATGGAAGGTCAACTTTTAGTTCTTTGAGAATTCTCCATACTTCTTTCCATAAAGTTGTATTAGTTTGGAATCCCACCAGCAGTGCAAAAGTATTCTCTTCTCTCCATATCCATGCCAGCATCTGCAGTTTTGGAAGTTTGTGATGTGGGCTAATCTTACTGGAATCAGGTGATAGCTCAGAGTGATTTTCTTTTGCATTTCTCTGATGATTGGGGATGATGAGCATTTTTTCATGTGTTTGTTAGCTATTAGTCTATCATCTTCAGAGTTTTTGCTCAAGTCTCTTGCCCACAAAGAAATGGGATTGTTTGCTCTTTTCTTACTGATTAATTTGTGTCATCTGTAGATTTTAGTTATCAGGCCTTTGTCAGAATCATAACATGCAAAAATTTTCTCCTATTCTGAAGGCTACATGTTTGCTTTGGTTGTAGTACCCTTAGCTGTGCAGAAGCTTTTTAGTTTGGTCAAATCCCATATATTTATTTTCAGTGTTACTGCAGTTACCAGGGGAATCATCCTTATAAAATATTTTCCCAGGCCAATATTTTCAAGCATTTTCCATGCCTTCTTATCTAGTATTTTTATAGTTTCATGTTTTAAATTTAAAATTTTATCCAGCAAGGATCAATTTTTGTCAATGGTGAGAGGTATGGGTTCAGGTTCAGTCTTCTACAAGTGGCTAACCAGTTCTCCCAGGACCATTTATTAAATAGAGATTCTTTTCCCCAGTGCGTGTTTTTGTTAGGCTTATCAAAGATAAATGATGATATGTGCCTGGGTTCATCTCTAGATTCTCTATTCTATTCCATAGGTATATATCTCTATTTTTGTGCCAGCACCATGCTATTTTTATCACTATAGATTTGTTGTATAGCCTGAAGTCTGGAAAAATGATCCCTCTAGATTTTTTATTTCTACAAATTGTATTGGCTATTTCTTTTTTTTTTTTTTCTGATTCCATACAGAATGAAGTACTATTTTTTCAAGTTCTTTAAAGTATGACATTGGTGCTTTGATGGGGATTGCATTAAATCTTAGATTGCTTTAGGTACTATGGACATTTTACCAATGTTGATTCTTCCCATTCACAATCATGGTATGTTCTTTCATTTGTTAACATCTTCTGCTATTTCTTTTATCAGAGTTTCATAGTTCTCTTTGTAGAGATCTTTCATGTCCTTTGTCAGATATATTCACAGATATTTCATCTTCTTTGGCACTACTATGAAAGGAATGGACTGTTGTTGGCATATATGAAGGCTACTGATTTGTAAGCATGGATTTTGTATTCCAAGTCACTGCTATATTCATTGATCACTTCTAAGAGCTTTGTAGTTGAGTCCCTGGGGCTTTCTAGGTATAAGATCATGTCATCTGTGAAGAGCAAGAGTTTGACCCTCTCTGTCCCCATTTGAATACCCTTGATCTCCTTCTCTTCCCTGATTGTGATGGCTGGAACTTCCAACAATATGTTGAATAGCAGTGGTGACAATGGTCATCCTTGTCTAGTTCCAGATCTGATTGGAAAGTCTTTCAATTTTACCATTCAATATGATATTAGCTGTGGGTTTGCAGTAGATGGCCTCTATCAGTTTAAGAAATATCCCACCAAAACCTATTTTCCTAAGTGTTCTAATCATGAAAGGATACTGGATATTATCAAAAGTCTTTTCTGCATCAACTGAGAGAATCATATGGCTTTTGTTGTTGATTTTATTTATGTGGCAAATTGTATTTATAGATTTAGGTATGTTGAATCAACCTTGTAACCCTGGGATAAAACCAACTTGATCATGGTATATAACTTTTTAAATGTGTCTGGGCAGCGCTTGTGGCTCAGTGGGTAGGGTGCCAGCCCCATATACTGAGAGTGGCGGGTTTAAACCCAACCCCAGCCAAACTGCAACAAAAAATAGTTGGGCATTGTGGCAGGTGCCTGTAGTCCCAGCTACTCAGGAGACTGAGGCAAGAGAATCACAAAGCCCAGGAGTTGGAGGTTGCTGTGAGCTGTGATGCCACAGCACTCTACCAAGGGTGATAAAGTGAGACTCTGTCTCTGTTAAAAAAACAATAAACTCCCAAACTTTTAAAATGTGTCATTGTATTCTGTTTGCTAGGATTGTATTGAATATTTTTGCATCAGTATTCATTAATGATATTGGTCTATAGTTTTCTTTCTTTGTTGGGTTCTTTCCTGGTTTGGGTATAAGGATTTCTTCCTTTTCTGTTTTGGAATAGATTATGTAGTGTAGGTACTAGTTCCTCTTTGCAGGTTTGGTAGAATTCTGATGTGAAACCATCTGGTCCCAGGCTTTTTGGGGGGGGGGAAGGGGATTTTGTATGGTTGATGCTATGTCGGTGCTTAATATAGGTTTATTCAAAATTTCTAATTCTTACTGGTTGAATTTAGGAAGGTGGCATGCTTCCAGGTACTCGTCCTTTTCTTTCACATTTTCATATTTCTCAGCATAGAGTTTTTTGTAGTAATCATTGAAGATCTTTTTTATTTCTGTCATATCTGTTATTATTTTCCCTTTATTATTTCTGACTGAAGTTATTAGAGATCTTACTTTTCTGATTCTGGTTAGCCTAGCCAAAGGTTTATTAATGTTATTACTCTTTTGAAAAACCAACTTTTTGTTTTGTTGATCTTCCAAATAATTCTTTTGTTTTCAACTTCATTTAATTCTTCTCTAATTTTGGTTATTTCTTTTCTTCTGCTATATTTGGAATTAGATTGTTCTTCCTTTTCCAGTTGCTTGAGATGGCTCATTAGGTTGATGACTTGTTCTCTTTCTGTTTTCTAGATGAAAGCTTCTAATGTTATAAATATCCCTTTTAGGACAACCTTTGCAGTATCCTCCTTGTTTTGATACTTTCTGTCTTCATTACCATTTTATTCTAGGAATCTGATGATTACCTTCTTAATCTCATCTTTGACCCAACTATCATTCAGCATAATGTTATTTAGTTTCCATGATTTTATTTGAGTATGAAGATTTCTGTTGCTTATAAGTTCAACTTTTATTCTGTGATGATTCAAAAAGATACAAGGAATAATTTCTATTATTTTAAATTTGTTGAAGTTAAACTTGTGTCTTAAGATATGATCAATTTTTGAGGATTATCTGTGGGCTGATGAGAAGAATGTGTATGCAGTTTTGTTAGGATGAAATGTTCTGTATAATGTCTGTAAATGTCTGTTAAGTCCATTTGCTCTAGGGTCAAGCTTAAATCTATTATTTCTTTGTTTAGTTTCTTTAGTTTCTTCTTTGAGGATCTATCCATACCTGCCAAGGAATGCTAAAATCTTTAACTATTATAGTGCAGGAAGATATATTGTTCAGATCAGTTAGGGTTTATTTTATAAATCGTAGCACATTCAGGTAGGGTGTGTAATGTTAGTTACTAAAGTGATAACATTAGTAACTTAAGTGTAAAGTTAGTTAGTTGTTGAGTGTTTTTCTTGACAAATATTTAGTGTCCATCTTTGTCTATTCTTATTTTTGCTGGTTTAAATCCAATTGTATCTGCAAATAATATCACAACCCCTGCTTTTTTCTGATTTCCGTTTGTCTTGATTACTGCTTTCCATCCCTTCACCCTGAGTCTTGTTATATCCTTTGATGTAAGGTGAGTCTCTTGGAGACAACAGATACCTGGCCTCAGTTTTTGTATCTAGTCATCCAACCTGTGCCTGTTTAAAGGAGAATTTAAGCCATTTGATTAATTGAGAGAATTGATAAGTATGGTAGCATTTTGGTCATCTTGTTTTTCAAAGATGAAGTGCATATGTTTAACCGTTTCACCACTGTGGAGGCTAGATTTTGTTCTTTAAATTCTGGATGAGTTTACTTCAGTGGTGGACCATCATGCTGATCATTATGAACAATGGATGTGAGTATTTCCTGAAGAACTGGTCTACTTATGACAAATTTCTTTAACATATGAGTGTCATTAATGTATTTGATTTCTCCATCACAAATTAAACTCAGTTTAGATAGATACAGGATCCTGGCCTGAAAGTTGTTTTGTTTTAGAAGGTTAAATGTTGGTGACAATCTTCTTCTAGCTTTAAAAGTTTCAGCTAAAGGATCTGCAGTTATCCTGATATTTTTCCCTTTATAGGTAATACTTTTATTACACCTGGCTGCTTGCAAGATTTTCTTCTTCATGTTAACTTTGGCAAAGTTAATTATAATGTGTCTAGAAGATGCTTTATTTGGATTAAGCCATGCTGGGGTTCTGAAACTATCTACTATCTGAATTTCTGTATCTCTGGCAATGCTTGGGAAACTCTCCATCATAATGTCTTGGAGTAGACCATCTCTGCCTTTAGGACCATCCTCTTTTCCTTCAGGAAACCCTATAATTCTGATGTTTGATCTTTTGGATGATCCCATAACTCTCTCAGGGAATATTCTGTTCTTGTTCTCCTTTTTGTCTGCCTCTTTGAATGCTTGGAATCATTCAAAAGACTTGTCTTCAGTTTCTGAGATCCTTTCTTCTCCCTGCTCAACTCTATTACTAAGGGTATCTACTATATTTCAAAGCTCCTCAAATGCCATTTCAATTCCTTAAACTCTGCTATATCTTTTCTCATTATATCCACATCCTTGGTGACTTTGTTTTTGAATTCACTAATTTCTTGAGAAATTTTTTGAACTAGTTTTTGGATTTCTATTTCCAACTTTTCCTTCATTCTATTCATCTTATTTCCATTTGTATTCTGAATTCCATTTGTGACATTTCAGCAATTTCTCTATGGATGGTATTTTCTGTTGTATCTCCTTTGTAATACCTTGGGGGAGTTTAACTGCTCTGATTTTTCATATTGCCAGAGTTCTTCTGATAGTTCTTTCCCATGAGTATTTTCTGCTATTTGACATTAAAACTGGCAGAATGAGACTGGATCAGAGGACCCAGGAACTAGAGCTAACCACCCCTTCTCCAGTGAGCTGGGGCTTGTGATTGTGGCTTTTCTCCTTCAACCTTGCAAAAGTTCCTTTCAGAGCTTCATCCAGAGACACTGAGGGCTGATTTAGTGAGATAATGTAAGCTGGCTCTCTCTTGATGTCAACCTGCCTCTACCCAATCCTAAAGAGTCCTGGTATTATGCTAGAATCTCACCTGGAGAAAGATATGAACACCTGTGGTCCTCACCCCTGCTGGATAGCTGGAGGAGGAGATTCTGCCCCTTTCTGCTGCAACATCACCACTACTCAACTTCAGAGGGTTGCTGGGTGGAGAGCTGAAGCTGAAAGTTCCAATCAGATTGTCCTACTCATTACAAACACTGCTCACCTAAAAGTGTTCAAAGGGTCACCAAGCTGCCAGAAAACAGAAATCCGCAAGCAGATCCATCTATGCAATCCCAAAGGGCTGGAGAAGGGTCCCCTCCAGCTGGAAAAGGAATCAAGAAATTTCCCTGCTAAAGTTAGAATTGTGGCATCCCTGCCTCTGTGCCCAACTGTTTCAGGCCAGCCACTGACTCTGCTGGCCACTGTTTCTGCAGGCACCACTATCTCCCTGCACCCCCTGTTCCACATGTGTCTCTGTTTCTGTGCTGCTGTTTGGTGGCCCACACAATTCTGGGAACTTTTAGCAAATTCACCAAACACTCCAGGCTCTGCAGGCGGCAGAACTTCAGGCAGCTAGGATGGGAGGAAGGGTGACCTGTGTGTCCATAGTTGTGGAGAAAACATTTGTTTGCTTTTGTACCAGGCAAGATGGTGCCTGGGTTCAGAGGTAGGATCTCCCTGGAGGACAACTGTGGTTTAGAGGCTTTCTCCTGTGGTGTAATCTGAGAGGCCCTTTGTTTCCTGCTCACTTGCAGAAAGCCCTCCACAGACCTCCTGCTTGGGGGAGGAGTCTCCCATCCTTTTGGCAATTAGCTCTGTACCTGGTCTCTGTTATCTTTCTTCCTCTTTCTTGGATTCACAGCTTGTGAATTCACAGCTTATTCACAGCTTATTCACATCTCAGAAGAGATGATGTACACCTCTCTTTCTTCATTTCATGCTCAACTCCTCACCTTCAGCTTCACTGAGTCCACTTCAGACCAATATCTCTCCCTCTGGACAGGAGCCTCTGGCAAAAGCTGCTTCTAGTCAGCCATCTTCATCTGAAGACTTTTCTCTTTTAATTAACAATCATTTGTATATGCTTTCTATATGAGTACAAAGAATGACTCAAGGCTCGGCGCCTGTGGCTCAAGCGGCTAAGGCGCCAGCACATACACCTAAGGTGGCCGGTTCGAATCCCCAGCCCGGGCCCGCCAAACAACAATGATGGCTGCAACCAAAAAATGGCCAGGCGTTGTGGTGGGCACCTGTAGTCCCAGCTACTTGGGAGGCTGAGGCAGGAGACTTGCTTGAGCCCAGGAGTTGGAGGTTGCTGTAAGCTGTGAGGCCATGGCACTCTACCCAGGGGGATAGCTTGAGGCTCCATCTCAAAAAAAAAAAAAAAAAAGAATGACTCAAGTGTATCGAGTACCCTTTTGACTCCTAATTTCTTTTATCCAGTAATCTTTCAAATGTTTCTTTTTTCGTACAAAGAATTAGGTTACACTGATTATATTTGTTAGGTAAAGTCCCTCTTATAATTGTGTCCCACCTCCAAGAGGTGTGCCATACACCATGGCCCCCATCCTCCTCCCCTCTCCCTGCCCCCTCATTCCCCTCCCCCTCCTTGTATTAGTTCATCTACTGCCGTCATATTAGAATTGAGCACATTGGATTCTATTTTTTTTAACTGAGTCTCATTATGTCACCTTTAGTAGAGCACCGTGGTGTCACAGCTCACAGTAACCTCAAACTCTTGGGCTTAAACAATTCTCTTGCCTCAGCCTCCCAAGTAACTGGTACTACAGTTGCCTGCCACAACACCTGTCTATTTTTTTGTTTTAGTTGTCATTGTTATTTGGAAGGCCTGGGCAGGGTTCGAACTCGCCAGCCCAAGTGTATGTGAGCTATAGGCACTGAGCCAAGTACATTGGATTCTTTTTTTTCCATTCTTGTAATGCTTTACTAAGAAGAACATGTTCCACATCCATCAGGGTTAACAAAAAAGATGTAAAGTTATCATCTTTTATAATGGCTGAATAGTATTCCATGGTATACATGTACCATAGCTTGTTAATCCATTCCTGGGTTGGTGGGCATTTAGGTTGTTTCCACATTTTTGTGATTGTAAATTGAACTACAATAAACAGTCTAGTGCAAATGTCCTTAAGATAAAAAGATTTTTTTTCTTCTGTGTAGATGCCTAGTAATGGGATGGCAGGCTCAAATGGGAGATCTAATTTGAATTCTTTGAGAATTCTCCATACTTCCTTCCAAAAAGGTTGTATTAGTTTTTCAGTCCCACCAGAAGAGTATTAGTGTTCCCCCTCTCTCCACATCCATGCCAGCATCTACAGCTTTGAGACTTTGTGATGTGGGCCATTCTCACTGGGGTTAGGTGATATTTCAGGGTAGTTTTGATTTGCATTTCTCTGATGATTAGAGATGATGAGTATTTTTTCATATGTTTGTTAGCCATTCATCTGTCTTCTTTAGAGAAGTTTCTATTCATGTCTCCTGTCCACTGATATATGGAATTGTTGGGTCTTTTTTGTTGATTAATTTGAGTTCTCTGTAGATCTTAGTTATCAAGCTTTTGTTTGATTCATAATATGCAGATATCTTTTCCCATTCTGAAGGTTGTCTATTTGCTTTGTCTATTTAGCTGTATAGAGCTTTTCAGTTTAATTAAGTCCTATTTGTTTATTTGTGTTGTTGTTGCAATTGCCATGGAAGTCTTCTTCATAAAATCTTTCCCCGGGCTGATATCATCAAGTGTTTTCCCACACTTTCATTGAGGATTTTGATTGATTCATGCCTTAAATTTAAATCTTTTATCCATCTTGAATCAATTTATTTTTTTGAGACAGAGTCTCACTTTGTCACCCTTGGTAGAGTGCCATAGCATCATAGCTCACAGCAACCTCAAATGCTTGGGCTCAAGTGATTCTCTTGCCTCAGCCTCCCAAATGGCTGGGATTACAGGCACCCACCACAATGCTCAGCTATTTTTTTTAGAGACTGAGTCTTGTTTTTGCTCAGGTTGGTCTCAAACCTGTGAGCTCAGGCAATCCACCTACTTTGGCCTCCCAGAATGCTAGGATTACAGGTGTGATCCACTGTGCCTGGCCCCCAGTTTCACTATTTTACATGAGATTATCCAGATCTCCCAACACCATTTATTGAATAGGGATTCTTTCCCCCAGTGTATGTTCTTGTTTGGTTTATCAAAGATTAGGAGGCTGAAAGATGTTAGTTCATTTCATAGTTTTCTATTCAGTTCCAAAGGTCAATGTCTTTATTTTTGTGCCAATACCATGCTATTTTGATCACTATACCCTTGTAATATAACCTAAAATCTGATAGGGAGATACCCCCAGCTTTGTTTTTATTGCTAAGAATTGCCTTGGCTATATGGGTTTTTTCTGGTTCCATTTTCAAGTCTTGAAAATATGATAATGGTATTTTAATGGGGATTGCATTGAATCTGTAGATTGCTTTGGGAAGTATAGACATTTTGGCAATGCTGATTCTCCCTAGCCATGAGCGTAGTATGTTCTTCCATTTGTTAATACCTTCTGTGATTTCTTTTCTTAGGGTTTTGTAAATTTCTTTGTAGAGGTCCTTCACCTCTTTTGTTAGATATATTCCTAGTTTGGTTTTTTTTTTTTTTTTTTTTTTTGAAGCTACTGTGAAGGAAATTGTGTCCTTGAGTAGCTTTTCATCTTGGTTGTTATTATTGTATACAAAAGCTACAGATTTGTGGACATTGATTTTATAACCTGAGATGTTACTGTATTTTCTTTTCTTTTCTTTTCTTTTTTTTTTTGAGATAGAGTCTTACTGTGTCACCCTTGGTAGAGTGCTGTGGCATCAGAGCTCACAACAACATCAAACTCTTGGGCTTAAGCAATTCTCTTGCCTCAGCCTCCCAAGTAGCTGGGACAACAGGCACCCACCACAATGCTCAGCTATTTTTTTGTTGCAGTTGTCATTGTTTGTTTAGTTGGCCCAAGACAGGTTCGAACCCGCCACCCTCAGTGTATGTGGCTGGCACTGTAACCACTGTGCTATGGATGCCAAGCTGAGCCTACTGTATTTTTTTTTATCACTTCCAGTAGTCTTGTGGTCGAGTCTTTGGGATTCTCTGAGTATAAGATAATATCATTGGCAAAGAGCAAGAGTTTGACCTCCTCTGCCCCCATTTGGATGCCCTTTATTTCCTTCTCTTGCCTAATTGTATTGGCTGGAACTTCCAGCACTATGTTGAATAGTAATGGCAACAGAGGACAACCTTGTCTGGTTCCAGTTCTAAGTGGAAAAGCATTCAGTTTTATTCCATTCAGTATAATATTAGCTATGGGTTTGTCATAGATGGCTTCAGTCAGTTTTAGAAATGTGCCACCTATGCCTGTATTCTTAAGTGTTCTAATTAGAAAAGAACACTGAATTTTATCGAATGCTTTTTCTGCATCTATTGAGAGGATCACATGGTCTTTGTTTTTGCTTTTGTTGGTATGGTAAAATATGTTTATTGACTTGTATAGTTAAACCAGCTGTGCATCCCTGGGATAAAATCTACTTGATCATGATGAATGATTTTTTAAATGTGTAACTATAATCTATTGGCCAGGATTTTATTGAGAATTTTTGTACCTATATTCATTAGTGAAATTGGTCTGTAGTTCTCCTTTTTAGTTGGGTCTTTTCCTGATTTTCATATCACAGTGGATGTTTGCTTCATAGAGTGTAATGGGTAAGGTTCTTCCTTCTCAGTTTTTTGGATCAATTTCTGCAGTATGGGTATAAGCTCTTTGAAAGTTTGATAGCATTCTGGTGTGAAGTCATCTGGACCAAGGCATTTTTTTGTTGGGAGATTTTTTTATTGTCTCTTTGATTTCAGTGCTTGAAATTGGTCTTTTTATTCTTGGTTAAGTCTAGGGAAAAGGGACAATTTCAGGTATTGGCGCATTTCCTCTACATTGTGAAATTTCTGGGCTTAGAGTTTCTTGAACTCAGAGACTATCTTTTGTATCTCTGTGGCATCTGTTGTTATTTCCCCTTTATCATTTCTAATTGAGGTTATTAGAGATTTAACTTTTCTTTTTCTATTTAATCTGACCAAAGGTTTATTGATTTTATTTATTTTTTTGAAAACCCAACCTTTGTTTTATTAATTTTCTGAATGATTCTTTTGTTTTCAGTTTCATTAATCTCTGATTTAATGTTGGTTATTTCTTTTCTACTTCTGGATTTGGGATTAATTTGTTCTTCTTATTCTAATTCCATAAGATAGTTTATGAGTTTGTTGGTGCACTCTTTCTGTTTTTTGAATGTAGTCATCTAATGTGATAAATTTCCTTCTTAAGAGTGCTTTTGCTGTATCCCACAAGTTTTGGTAACTTTTTTTTTTTTATTGTTGTTATGTTTTAGGAATTTAATGATTTTTTCTTTTATCTCTTCCTAAATGCAACTGTCACTCAGCATAAGGCTGTTTAATCTCCATGTCTGCATGGGGAGGAATGTTTTTGTTGGATTTGAATTCCACCTTTATTGCCTTGTGGTTTGAGAAGATACAAAGTATAATTTCTATTTTAATTTTGCTGAGGGTTGATCTGTATCCTAGGATGTGGTCTATTTTGGAGTATGTACCATTGGTGATAAGAAAAAAAGAAATGTATATTCATTAGCTTTGGCATGGTGTGTTCTATATATGTCTATTCTTCTCATTTGTTCTGGGGTCACATTTAAGTCCTTTGTATCTTTGTTTAGTTTCTGTTTAAAGGATCTATAAGAGGGGTGTTGAAGTCCCTGGCTATTATGGTGTTATGGGATATCATATTGCTCAGACCCATCAAGATCTATTTCAGAAATCTAGGAACATTTATGTTGGATGCATAAATATTTTAAATTGAAATGTCTTCTTATTGTATTGTTTCTTTGACCAGTATAAAGTGTCCATCTTTGTATTTCTTAACTTTAGTTGCTTTAAATGCACTTGTATCTGAAAATAGGATCGTAAACCCTCCTTTCTTCTGATTTCCATTTTCTTAAAATGCAGTTTTCCATCCCTTAACTTGATTTGTCCTTCAAGGCTAGGTGTGTCTCCTGGAGACAGCATATGGTTGTGCTTTTTTTTTTTTTTTTTAATCTAATCAGCCAGCCTATGCCTCTTCAATGGTGAATTCAATCCATTGACATTTATTGAGAGACTTGATAAGTGTGGTGGAGTCCTATTCGTCTTATTTTGTGAAAGTCTGTTGTGTAGTTTTATCCCTTGCACCATTGTGGAAGTTAAGTTTTTACCTTTAGCTTCTGGGTGTTTACTTTGCTGGTGGTCCATGTCTCCTGTTTCTTAACATGATTTGAGAGTGAAATTACTCTTGAGCAAAGTCATTCCATGAGACAGTGCTGGAACAACTCAATACTCATATGAGGAAAAAAGAACCTCAATTTATACCTTACACCATATGCAAAATTAATTTAAGATGAATTATAGGCCTAAACATAAAACTTTAAAGTAGTGATTCTGAGTCTTCCTAATGCCTCCTTAATGCTGCAACTCTTTAATACATTTCCTCATGTTGTGGTGACCCCCAGCCATAAAACTATTTTTGTTGCTACTTCATAACTGTAATTTTGCTACTGTTATGAATCGTAATGTAAATATCTGATGTGCAGGATGTATTTTCATTGTTCAAAAGGATCATGACCCACAGGTTGAGAACCGCTGCTGTAAAGTTTCTAGAAGAAATCATAGGAAAATATCTTTACAACCTTGGGGTAGGCAAAGATATCCTATGGGCAATATAGAAAGTGCTAACCACAAAAAGAAAAAAAAAGGTAGACTGGACTTCATCAAAATTAAAAACTTTCAGCTTGGCACCTATGGCTCAAGTGGCTAAGGCGCCAGCCACATACACCCAAGGTGGTGGGTTCGAATCCAGCCTGGGCCCGCCAAAGAACAATGACGGCTACAACCAAAAAATAGCTGGGTGAGCCCAGGAATTGGAGGTTGCTGTGAGCTGTGATGCCACTGCACTCTACTCAGGGGGTCAGCTTGAGGCTCCTATCTCAAAAAAAAAAAAAAATTAAAAACTTTCAAAAGACACTGTTAAGAGAATGAAAAAAATAAACCATAGCCTGGGAGAGTGTTTGCAACACATATATCTGACCAAACACTTGCACTTAGAATATACCAACAATACCTACAACTTAATTATATTTTAATAAATAAATTAAATAAAATGACGTTTTAAGCAGTTAGACTATATCAACAATACGTACAGCTTAATGATGTTTTAATATTTAATAAAAATAAACAAAATTTATTTAATAAATTATTTGTGATAATTATATTTTAACAATTTAATAATTTAATAATTATAAAATAATAAATTATTGTATAATGTTTTAACTGGTTTATTAAATTAATAAAATTTACTTAATTTTATTAATTTATTTAAGATTTATTTATTTTATTTATTCATTTAAATTTTATTAAAATAAAATAAGCATTTGAAAAATGCTCAATTTCATTAAGTTCTCATAAAAATACAATTTTAAACTGCAATGAGATACTATACTCACATTACAATGGCTAAAACTAAAGAGAATAAAATTCATAATTGTTATCTATTGCTTCTTTATACTTCAATATATTGAAGTATAAAATCATATAATCATGCTGGAAAATTACTTGGCAGTTTCTTGTAAAGTTAAACATAAACTTACCATCCAATTTATTAGGGGTTTATATTTACCCCTAAGTGAAATGAAAAGATGACTACACAAAAACCTGTATGCAAATATTCATAGCAGCTTTATTCTTAAGAGCCTTCAACTGGAACCAACCCAAGTATTCATCAAGAGGAGAATGGATAAACAAACTGTAAAGGCCACACAATGGAACACAACTAATTTAGCAATAAAAAGGAACAAACTACTGATGCACACAAGGATGAACCTCAGAAACATGATGCTGAGTGAAAGAATTAGACTGAAAATGTTGCCCACATGATTTTACTATATACATGAACTTTGTGTCAGAAGAAATTAAAGAATGGGTAAAACAAGCTGAGTGTGGTGGTGCGTGCCTACATTCCCAGCTATGTGGGTTCGGAGGCTGAGATTGGAGAATTGCTTCACTCCAAGAGTTTGAGAAAGACCAGGATGACATAGGGAGACTTCACCTCTAAAAAGAAAATGAAAAGAAACAAGTAATCTATGAACAAATACAACAAACCCAAATACAGGATGCTAGTTCATGTAACCAACAGAGATGTCAATTATCAGTTTGTTTATGCCCATAAAAAAGGGGATATGATAGTCTACACAGCATATTTTCATAAATTCCTAAATTATGCTGTGAAAGTTGGCCAAATTATGCTGCAGCATATTGTACTGGCCTGCTGCTGGTCTTCAGGCTTTTCGGTAGATTTAGTATGGGCAAGGGTCTATGAAAGCCAACTGGAGGTGACCAGAGATGAATACAATGTAGAAAGGCCTAGTTACCGACATTACAGCCATGGCTTCTTGGCAGAATGGTGAGGGATGACTGGGAAGGGGCTGAGAGAACTTTCTGCCATGATACTATGTTCAATATTTTAACGAGGGTGTAGATTTTGTACGTGTCAAAATTGGTCAAATAGTATACTTAAGATCTATGCATTTCCCTCTGTGTAAATGACTTCTTTGTTTTTAAAAAGACTGAGCAGCTTGAAATAACATAATTGCCTTTAGTTTCTAATAAACCCATTGATCACTTGATCCTACTACTCAACTACTAATAATGATCAATTACTCAGTAGTGAAGAGTCGCTGGTTTATATACATTATCTAATTAGGACAAAATATTGTTGCTACTAATCTTCTGAATTTTTGCCAAACATAGCTGCATACTTATTGAAAATTTATATTCACCTATAAACACACTGTAGATTTGTTTTAGAAAATGACTGATTTTCTTTTTTTAAGAAAATGGCTGATTTTCAAACTCATTTTCCTTAATGCTTTTTACCTACATATAATCCCTTTATATGTTTTTATTCATGTTTAGTTTCTAATCTGAAATAATTTTCTTCAGCATTTTTCTCCTTGCTACCCAAATCCTCTCCATTCATCACAACCAGTTCAAGTGTTATTTTCTCTATGAAGTTTTATTCCCCCTCCACTCTCTGCAGTTTTTAATTTATTTCTGAACTATCAAAGCACTTTTATTCTCTCAAACACAAATTCCCAGATGATGCAACAGTTTAAAAGATATGTGGGGCCTTTTCTATAAATGTAAGCCATGCAGGATTTGATACACAAAAGGTACTCACATATCTTTTGAGTACCTAAATCAATGTTTGAATCTCAAAAAGTGGTTAATATCACATAATATGGATCTCCTTCTCCTGAACTCAGAGCATACACGTGATAATTTAAATTTGTCCCAGTAGATCTTGCCTTGACGAAAAAGAATAATCAGGAAAGTTGGATGATATCCTAGCTTTTAAACTCTTATGGTTAAAATATATTATTCTCATAGCCAAAGTCATTTTATACATTACAGCCAAGATATTGGAGAAAATTCAACAAAATAAACCAAAAAAGATTGACAGTTTCCATTTATTATCAAAAGAAAGGCTGAGCGTGGTGGCTTACATTGTGGTGAAAAGCCTTGTCCCAGGAGTCAGGATCCCTTGAGCTGAGGAGTTCAAGACCAGTCTAGGCAATATAGTGAGGCCCCTCTTCACAAAAAATTAAAAAATTAGCTAGGTTTGGTGGTGCACATCTGTAGTCTCAACTAATTGGAAAGCTGAGGCAGGAGTACTGGTTGAGCCAAGGTGTTTGAGATTGTACTGAGCTATGATGATACCATACACACACACACACA
>NW_003852400.1:18288006-18307503 GCF_000181295.1 Otolemur garnettii
AGCAGACTTGCTTGAGCTCAGGAGTTGGAGGTTGCTGTGAGCTGTAATGCCATGGCACTCTACCCAGGGGGACAGCTTGAGGCTCTGTCTCAAAACAAACAAACAAAAAAGAACAGAAAGAAAAGTGTATCTGCTTTCAAACTGCACAATTTTCTTATCTTTGGCAGAAAGTTAAAAGTTGTCTATTTCAAATTATTTATAACAGTGAAACATATTTAGCCAATTCATTAGTGAAGATATTTTGTATTTTTACTGTGTGACATATAAACTTGACACATGTATTATGGATGATCACTAAAAAAGTATATTTTAATTTTACATTTTAATTTTCAGGTGTTTTGTTTCTTATCAGTCATTCTCTGTGTTAATAACAATGACAGAAATAATGTTAATAAATGATGATTCATTTCATTGGATCATAAATGTGCTAATTGTTTTTTCCCATTCTGAACATTAGCCAGTGACTATTCTTATTAAATGAATTTTTCTCAAAGGCCCTGCCTGATAAGTACATATACAAAGTAGAAACTGGGGCCAGACACAGTGGCTCATACCTGTAATCCTAGCACTCTGGGAGGCTGAGGCAGGAGGATCCCTTGAGCACAGAAGTTCAAGAGCAAGACACCATCTCTGCTAGCAATAGGAAAATTAGTTGGGCATTGTAGCAGGCACCTGTTGTCCCCACTACTCAGGAGGCTGAGGCAGGAGGATCACTTGACCCCAGGAGTTTGAGGTTGCTGTGAACTAGGCTGATGTCATGGCACTCTACCCTGCACAACAGAGTGAGATTCTGTCTCAACAATAAATAAATAAATAAATATAAAAAGTAAGAACTAATATGGTATTAAACAAGCTACAGTGTCTTAAATATATTGTACTATACATCACATGTTAAGGTAAAGATTTTGCCAAATTGCAAACCACCAGAGGGCAGCTTAATACAATAATGGCAGGATACTTAAAACAGTATGGTAGGTATAGTATTTTTAAAATAATTTCATTAAGTTGGACACTGTATATTTATAGGAAAAAGAGTGGCAAGAGACATATTTAATAACATTTTAAAATTTCAATCATAATACATGTTTCTAATTTTGGTATGTTTGCATTAAATATTATATTCCATCCACATGTGGTAAATTTAATTTTTCTCTTTTATTTATTTCAGAATATTAAGGGGGTATAAACATTTTGGTTACAAAAATTGTTTTTGTACCATCTGAGGCAAAGTTGTAAGTATGCCCATCACCTGGACTTTACCCCCACCTTTTTTTTTTTTTTTTTTTGCAGAAAAGGATGAATTGGTCAGCAAGTCATACAACCTTGTCTATATTAAAATTTTTTAAGTGTTATCTTGGGTTCTTCCTATGCTAGTGCCCAGTGATACTTATGTAAGAAGGAATTAGTAACACAAACTTGATTCTTTCTCATTTAATAAAGTTTAAAATAAACATTAAGATAATAATCATAATACTCTTTAAAATGCCTTTCAAACTTATGATAATTTTTTTTTTTTTTTTTTGTCTCTGCTTCTAGTTTGAAAGTTCCCTCAGGTCAAGGACATTTACTTCAGGAACCTAGCCAAATATAGTAACTAGCAGTTAACTTTCAGTGAGTATTTGTTGACTTAATTAAGTGATTAACTATAAATTCTTTTTTTTTTAAATTTATTGTTGGGGATTCATTGAGGGTAAAAGAAACCAGATTTCATTGATTGCATTTGTTAGGAAAAGTCCCTCTTATAATCATGTCTTGCCCCCAAAAGGTATGACACACACCAAGATCCCACCCCCTCCCTTCTTCCCTCTCTCTGCTAATCCCTTCCCCACTCCTCCCTCCTTCTTCCTCTCTGCTCACCCCCTCCCCTTGTCATTAATTGTCCTCATATCAAAATTGAGTACATAGGATTCATGCTTCTCCATTCTTATGATGCTTTACTAAGAATAATGTGTTCCACTTCCATCCATGTTAATACAAAAGCTGTAAAGTCTCCATATTTTTTAATGGCTGAATAATATTCCATGGTATACAAATACCACAGTTTGTTAATCCATTCCTGGGTTCGTGGGCATTTAGGCTGTTTCCACATTTTGGCAAATGTAAATTGAGCTGTAATAAACAGGCTAGTGCAAGTGTCCTTATGATAAAAGGAGTTTTTTCCTTCTGGATAGATGCCCAGTAATGGGATTGCAGGATCAAATGGGAGGTCTAGCTTGAATTCTTTGAGGGTTCTCCATACTTCCTTCCAAAAAGATTGTATTAGTTTACAGTCCCACCAGCAGTGTAAAAGTATTCCCTTCTCTGCACATCCACAGCAGCATCTACAGTTTTGAGATTCTGTGATGTTTCTGTGAGATTCTTGCTGGGGTTAGGTGGTATCTCAGGGTTGTTTTGATTTGCATTTCTCTAATAATTAGGGATGATGAGCATTTTTTCATGTTTGTTCACCATTCGTCTGTCTTCTTTAGAGAAGGTTCTATTCATGTCTCTTGCCCATTGATATATGGGATTGTTGGCTTTTTTCACATGTATTAACTTGAGTTCTCTATAGATCCTAGTTATCAAGCTTTTGTCTGATTCAAAATATGCAAATATCCTTTCCCACTGGGAAGGTTGTCTATTTGTTTTGGTTGTTGTTGCCTTAGCTGTACAGAAACTTTTCAGATTAATTAAGTCCCATTTGTTTATTTTTGTTGTAATTGCCATGGCAGTCTTCTTCATGAAGTCTTTCCCCAGGCCAATATCTTCTAGTGTTTTTCCTATACTTTCCTTGAGGATTTTTATTGTTTCATGCCTTTAATTTAAGTCCTTTATCCATCTTGAATCAAGTTTGTGAGTGGGGAAAGGTGTGGGTCCAGTTCAGACTTTTACATGTGGATATCCAGTTCTCCCAGCATCATTCATTGAATAGGGAGTCTTTCCCCCAAGGTATGTTTGTGTTTGGTTTATCAACGATTAGGTGGTTAGTTCATTTCCTGGTTTTCTATTTGATTCCAAATTTCCATATCTCTATTTTTGTGCCAATATCATGCTGTCTTGACCACTATGGCTTTGTAGTCCAGCCCAAAATCTGGTATAGTCATGCCCCCAGCTTTGTTTTTGTTACTAAGAGTTGTCTTAGCTATACGGGGTTTTTTGGTTCCACACAAAGCACAGAATTATTTTTTCCAAATCTTGAAAGTACGATGTTGGTATTTTAATAGGGATGGCATTGAATAGGTAGATTGCTTTGGGAAGTATAGACATTTTAACAATGTTGATTCTTCCCAGCCATGAGCACGGTATGTTCTTCCATTTGTTAATATCCTTTGTGATTTCCTTTCTTAGGGTTTCATAATTTTCTTTACAGAGGTCCTTCACCTCCTTTATTAGTTATATTCCTAGGTATTTCATTTTCCTTGAAACTATGGTGAAGGGAGTTATGTCCTTAATTAGCCTCTCACCTTGGCTGTTATTGGCATATACAAAAACAACCGACTTATAGACATTGATTTTTTATCCTGAGACATTACTGAATTTTTTGATGACTTCCAGGAGTCTTGTCGTTGAGTCTTTGGGGTTCTCTAAGTATAAGATCATATCATCAGCAAAAAGGGAGAGTTTGACCTCCTCTGCTCCCATTTGTATGCTCTTTATTTCCTTGTCTTGCCTAATTGTATTTGCTAGAACTTCTAGTACTATGTTGAATAGTAATAGTGACAGAGGACAACCTTCTCTGGTTCCAGTTCTAAGAGGAAAAGCTTTCAGTTTTACTCCATTCAGTAAAATATTAGCTATGGGTTTGTCATAGATAGCTTGATCAGTTTCAGAAATGTGCCACATATGCCTGTACTCTTCAGTATTCTAAATAGAAAAGGATGCTGGATTTTATCGAATGCTTTTTCTGCATCTATTGAGAGGATCATATAGTCTTTGGTTTTACTTCTGTTGATACGGTGAATAATGTTTATAGACTTACATATATTAAACCAAGCTTGCATCCCTGGGATGAAACCTACTTAATCATGATGTATGATTTTTTTGATGATTAGCTGTAATCTATTGGCAAGGATTGTGTTGAGAATTTTTGCATCTATATTCATTAGTGAAATTGGTCTGAAATTCTCCTTTTTAGTTGTGTCTTTCCCTGGTTTTGGTATCAGGGTGATGTTTGCTTCATAGAACATGTTGTGTAAGATTCCTTCCTCCTCAATTTTTTGGAATAATTTCTGGAGTACAGGAATAAGTTCTTCCTTGAAGGTTTGATAGAATTCTGGTGTGAAGCCATCTGAACCAGGGCATTTTTTGTTGGAAGATTTTTTATTGTTTCTTTAATCTCAGTACTTGAAATTGGCCTATTCAGGAGCTCTATTTTTTCCTGGCTAAGTCTAGGGAGAGGGTGTGATTCCAAATATTGATCCATTTCCTTCACATAGTCCAATTTCAAAGTATAGAGTTTCTGGTGGTATTCAGAGATGATCTCTTGTATCTCTGTGGGATCAGTTGTTATTTTCCCTTTATCATTTCTGATTGAGGTTACTAGAGATTTTACTTTTTTATTTCTAGTTAGTCTGGCCAAAGGTTTATCTATTTTATTTATTTTTTCAAAAAAACAGCTCCTTGTTTCATTAATTTTCTGAATGATTCTTTTGTTTTCTATTTCATTTATTTCTGATTTAATTTTGGATATTTCTTTTCTTCTGCTGGGTTTAGGCTTGGATTGTTCTTTTTCCAATTTCATAAGATGGCTTATGAGTTTGTTGATATGCTCTCTTTCTGTTTTTTGAATTTAGGCATCTAAAGCAATAAATTTTCCTCTCAAAAGTGCTTTTGCAGTATCCCACAAGTTTTGGTAGCTTATGTCTTCATTGTTGTTGTGCTCAAGGAAGTTAATGATTTCCTCTTTTATTTCTTCCTGCACCCAACTGTCATTCAACAGAAGGTTGTTTAATTTCCATGCCTTTGTTTGGGGTTGAAAGTTTTTGTTGGAGTTGAGTTCCACCTTTACTACCTTGTGGTCTGAGAATATACAAAGTAAAATTTCAGTTCTTTTGATTCTTTTGAGGTTTGTTTTGTGTCCTAGGATATGATCAATTTTGGAGAATATTCCATGGGGTGATGAGAAGAATGTATATTCTTTATCTTTGGGATGGAGTTCATTATGTGTCTATCAAGCACAGTTGCTCTAGGGTCTCATTTAAGTCCCTGATATCTCTTTTTAACTTCTGTTTAGAGGATCTGTCCAGCTCTATAAGAGGAGTATTAAAGTCCCCTGTTATTATGGTATTATAGAATATTATATTTTCAGACTGGATATTGTCTGTTTCAAGAATCTGGGAGCATTTAAATTGGGTGCATAAATATTTAGAATTGAAATATCTTCTTTTGTATTTTTCTCTTGACCAATATAAAGTGACCATCTTTGTCTTTTTTGACTTTAGTTGCTTTAAATCCACATGCATCTGAACATAAGACTGCAGCTCCTCTTTTCTTCTGAATTCCGTTTGCCTGAAAAATTGTCTTCCAACCCTTAACTAGGAGTTTTAATTTGTCTTTTGAAGCTAGGTGTGTTTTATGCAGACAGCAAACGGATGGCTTGTGTTTTTTAATCCAGTCAGCCAATCTATGCCTCTTCAGTCGGGAATTCAAGCCATTGACCTTTATTGAGATAATTGATAAGTGTGGTAGTGTTCTATTCATCTTATTTTGTGAGAGTCCATTGCTTAGTTTTACCTTTTGCATCATGGTGGAAGTTAGGTTTTGTCCTTTAATTTCTGAGTTCTTACTTTGCTGTTGATCCATTGTGATGGTCAGTGTGTAGAATGGGTTGAAGTATTTCCTGTAGAGCTGGTCTTGTTGTGGCAAATTTCCTCAACGTTTGTATATCAGTGAATGATTTGATTTCTCTGTCAATTTTAAAGCTTAGCTTAGCAGGATATAGAATTCTGGGCTGGAAATTGTTCTGTTTAAGTAGATTACATGTAGATGAGCATTGTCTTCTGGCTTGGAAAGTTTCATTAGAGAAGTCTGCAGTCACCCTGATGGATTTGCCCCTGTAGGTCAACTGGCGCTTACTCCTGGCCGCTTGAATAATCTTTCTTTTGTCTTGACTTTGGACGGGTTCATCACAATGTATCTTGGAGAAGCTCAGTTAGAGTTGAGGTGACCTAGGGTCTGATATCCTTCTTAAAGGAGTGTATCAGAATCTTTGGTGATATTTGGGAAATTTTCATTTATAATATTCTTAAATATGGTTTCTATTCCCCTGGGGCATTCTTCTTCCCCTTCTGGGATACCTATAACTCGTATGTTTGAACGCTTCATATAGTCCCACAATTCTGACAGTGAATGTTCTGCTTTCTCTCTCTTCTTTTCTGCCTCTTTTACCATCTGAGAAATCTTAAGAGCTTTGTCCTCAACCTCTGAGATTCTTTCTTCTGCATGGTCTAATCTGTTTTTGATACTTTCTATGGCATCCTTAAGTTCCTTAATTGACTACTTCAGTTCCTTCAGCTCTGCCATATCCTTTCTATATTCTTCATATCATTCATCTCTTATTTGATTCTGTTTTTGGATTTCCTTTTGGTTATTTTCCATCATTTCCTTCATTGTTTTCATCATCTGTATTCTAAATTCCCTTTCTGTCATTTCTAACATTTCTTTATAGTGCAATCCTCTGCAGTAGCTACCTCACGGTCCCTTGGTGGGGGGGGGGGTTGTTCTGGACTGGTTTTTCATGTTGCCAGGATTTTTCTGCTGGTTCTTCCTCATGAGTGATTTATCTGCCTTCTTGCCCTAATTTTCCTTTCACTTCTTCTTGCTCTTTATTCCCATGCCTCTGGACTAGGGTTTTGATGAATCCTTTTGGTACAGGATAAGAAAGATAAGAAGATTGAAGAGCAGGAAGAGAAAAAAAGGGGGGAGGGAGAAAAGAGAATTGAGAGGGGGTGGGTAAAATGGAATATTAACAAAGATAAGAGAGGCACAGAAAGAGGGAGACATGAGCAATGTAGGTATACAGTAGGGTACTCTGACCCAACCTTAGACACCCCCAATCTATGGGGGTGCAGAGTTGGGTTGTTCCCTTGAGGTCAGCAGCTCTTTGCTAGCCGTTTAGGACACAGTGCCCCACTTCCACCAAGTAGAGAGGAAAGACAAAAATGCTGTAAATCAAACCAAAAGAAGCAAACAAAAAATTTTATGGGATAATATTGGGCAAAAGGCCAAATAATAGGGGTAGAAACACTAGCAGAAATGAAGTTCTAACTGCTAAAAAGGGCAACAATGGAAAATTATTTTAAAACTAGAAAAATGAAGAAAGAAAAGAAAAATCTATAAGGAAAATGTTGAAATTTAAAAAGAACAAGAAAAAACAAAAACAAACAAACAAAACACAGACAAGAAAAAACAAAGCAGTATATTTATCTTGCTGAATATTGTCTGGGCAACAGGTGATCTTCTGGGGTTGAGATGTTAATCACAGTGCTGATATGGCTGTATGAGATGGAGACTGGAGGCCTCTGCTGATTTCTCAAACCACATAGGGTGAAGAGCCTAAATCTTACGTCAGCCTCCTTAGAAGGCAATTTAAACTGCCAACCTGGGCTAGCAGAAACTTTCTCAGGAAAGCACTTGTCACTGGGATCACTCCTGAAGTGGCTATCCACTTACCCAGTGTGCCAAAACCGATCTCACACTATACCCCTGAGGGCCAAGGCTGCAAGGCATCTCAGTCCCTGCCTTTAGGCTGCTCAGTCACTAGATTACTTGCTCCTGCCTGATCCTTGCTCTGTGACCCTGAGGGTGGAGCTTGCTGAGTCAGTTCTCCCACGATGGCTCCGCGTGGCCCACAGCCAAACACTATTAGCTCTGTCCGGCTCAGCGACTCAGTCTGGGGCCCTAGATGACGCCTAAAGTCTTCCATTCTCTTGCCCAGGTTCTCCCAAGGTAGTTCAACTGTGTGCCAAGTCCAAAAAAAACCCCAAACAGCTGTCAGGTAAGGCTTTTCCAGTTTGCAATCTCACAGCTGCTGAACTTACAGCTGCCAGTGGGATTAGACCAAACAAACACACACAAACACTTGCCAGTTCTCCACTGTTTTTGTCCTCTTTATGGGGTCCAGAGGTCCCTCGCTGACTCCCTGTGTCTCCAAAGGGATGTTTCTGGGCTGATCTCATCAGTCAGAGATACCTGTAGTCTCCTCTCCCCAGACTCACCATGCCCAGTTGCAAGGAAGTTGTTAGTCGGCCACCATCTTGCTCCTCCCCTCAACTATAAATTTTTTTTGAGACAGAACTTCAAGCTGTCCCCCTGGGTAGAGTGCTGTAGCATAACAGTTCACAGCAACCTCCAACTCCTGGGCTCAAGCAAGTCTCCTGCCTCCGCCTCCCAAGTAGCTAGGACCACAGGCGCCCACCATAACACCTGGCTGTTTTTTGGTTGCAGCCATCATTGTTGTTTGGTGGGCCTAGGCTGGATTCTAACCTGCCACCTTAGGTGTATGTGGCTGGTGCCTTAGCCACTTGAGCCACAGGCACCAAGCCCAATTATAAATTCTTAAGGGAGTAAACCCTCTAGATATTGTTTCCAGTTCTCCTGGAGTCAGCAGTAATGCCTTCCATCTACTTTTCCATCCATTTACCCACCCATCCATTTACCCATCTACTCATCCATCCATCCATTCAACCACCCACCCATTCATCCATCCACTGAGCCAGCCATCCACTCATTGATTCATTAGCCCATCTCTCCCTCCATCCCACAGATATCTAAATCTCAAATATAATCTTCAGAAAATTTCCTTTGTCTTTGGTAATTGCAAAATAAATGTTGGAGGTAAAGGAATTCCCAATTCAAAGACTTTGAGTAGGTTTTACCATAGGGACAGCCCCATTTTATAAAGACTGCCAGTCTCCCCAACTCCTCCCCTTTGCCAACTTGATGGTGAAAGAGCACACAGGACTCATTAAGCCCTATGTCCCTCCCTAAAGCCCTGGTTGTTGGTTAGAAACTACTTTTTGATAAAGTAAAAGATGAAACCCTTCCTCTTTCACAGAATTTCTGTTACTTATGTCAGAATGTTTGAAGAAACTTGTGGATTCTTCATAACAAAATATGTCCCCTAGGACTTTCTGCACTGACTGTGATCTCTTCTCATTTATAAGCCCCGCTACGTCAATAATTACCTCAATGTTGGTATCTCAGTCTTTGTCCATTATCAGCAATTATCATGGAATATCTGAGTCTGAGTAATTTATAAAAAAACGGATATTTATTTCTTATAATTTTGAAGGCTAGGGAGTGTAAGATCAAGGAGGTGGCATCTGGTGAGGCCTTCTTTCTGCATCATCCCATGGCAAAGGCAAAAGTGCAAGAGAGTTCATGTGTGCCAGAGAGGAAAGGGCCTGAACTCATTTTTTCTTACCAGGAACCTAATTCTGAGATAATTCATTCCTGAAATAATGACATTAATCAACTCATGAGGACAGAGATCTCATGACCTCTAAATGTTCCACCTCTCAACACAGTTGCATTGGGAATTAAGTTTCCAACACAAGAACTCTGGGGGGCATACTGAAACCATAGTACTTTCCAAATCTGTACCTTGCTCCTTGGCTACTTCCCACAGCTTCAGAGTTTTGTATTCATCTGGATGACCCTCAGCCACCTCTCATCCATTAGTGGGAAGGCAAGGAAAGAGAAGGAAAGGGTAGGGAAGGGAGAAAAGAGATGAGAGAAAGGAGAGATTTGCTGTTTTTATAGAGATTATTCCCCACATCTCCTCCTTAAAAACATGAGGATAGAGAGTCTTCTCTGACATCCTCAGCAACAATGGGTATCAGAGTGTTTCAGCACTTTCCATATAGAATTCTGGGAGGAGAATGCCATGCAGAGAGCCTAAAGACAGCACAGAGCAGCCTAGGTAGAGTAGAGACTTCATTATCTCATTTTTAAGGCAGAAACAGAGGCTGGAGAAGATATTCTACTCCCCAGCACCTCAAAGTCTGCATGAAGCTTAGAAAAGATACAGTTCCATATCTATCTTGAGGATTGGAGCACCTGAAGTTTGGCCCAGAAGCCTGCCAGGAGTCACTGGGAATGGCTCATCTAGACCTGAGGGCTACAAATGACAGAGGAAGATCAATTTTCTTTCTTTCTTTCCTCCTTTCTTTCTCTCTCTCTCTCTCTTTCTTTTTCTTCCTTCCTTCCTTCCTTACCTCCTTCCCTCCTTCTCACTCTCTCTTTCTCTCATTGCAGTGACTTTATTTTAGCAGCTTTTCAAGCCCCCAAAAGTGTCTCTTTAGAGAGGACTGTCACCAGTCAACCACCTTCACAGTGGAGTCCTAATTACTTGATTCTGTTTTGTAGATCACAAAGGTTCCTTCAAATGATCTCTTCTTCTAGTCCTTCATATCAGTTTACACCTTCTGAAAATACATCCATTATTCTCTAGTACTCTGTGTCCAAAGAAGATTGCTTATTTTTCCCTCACTGTCATAAATCTTTTCATTATCTTCTTATTCCTTTTAGCACAGTCAGGGCATAACATATTATCTTCTAGGCCTGGAGGTGGAAAAATGCAGGCTGGTAACAGGAAGAAAGAAATTATCCTCCTGAGAGTAGCAGGTACCCAGGCCTGACCTGCATGAAACTATGGGCAAACCCAACCCTGTGTCTGCTGAGAGAGCCTTGCCATGGACTACACAACACCTGATGCCAGAAGCTGTTGTCAAAAAGGCCTCAGCAGAAGCAGGAATGAACGGTGAATTCACAATCATAGGCTGACCAGCTCTTACAGCATTCCTTGCTCACGATGCCAATGAAGGTTCCTGAGCTGATGTTATCACTTCCACTCTGTCCATCTCTTCTGTTTTCACACTCATCTCGGACCTTTCCTGAGGCCTTGCTCTCTTGGTCTCTACCTTGAGTTTCCTTGAACATGACTGTAATCTGGCCTCCTTTGGTGTTTCGGGAATATTATATTTCTATCCAGGATAGGCATGAAGTCTCAGAAAAACTTCTGTTTTCTTGCTGTCAGTACTCAAATTGAGTTGTTGGCACCAGTTCCACAAAGTGTCTCAACACACATTATTAATGGAAGGCAAAGTGGTTGGCAAGGAGGGAGCTGGTGTTTTACATCCAGCTTTTGGGATAACTTTCAATTGTTTATTTGTTGAAGGTAGATGAACTTCATCATGTTTCCTGGGATTGTTCAGTTTTACATCAGAAGTTGAAGAAATAGTTGGTTCCATTTGTTGTTTGAGTTGTTTTTAACTGAAACCAATGTCAAAACCACACTTTCTTCATCATTTGTTTCCTCCTCAGAGAAATTCTTCTTGCTGCAACCATGATTTGAGTCTAACATTTTCAGCAACACATGGGGAAAGGCAAAGCCCACAGTGGTAAGGATATGTGCAGTTTTCTTCTTTCAATCTGACGGGAAGGTTAACTTTCACTCCAAGAGGGTGAAGTGGGATGGGGAAGGAGTCAAAGATAGGTGACAGATAGGACAGTGCAAAGCCTTGACAGCATGTGCCAAAATGGAGTCCCCAAAAGTCTCATTGTCCAGACGCTCAAAGATCAAAGGCAGTAAAAATGGGCCAACAAGCTGTCCTCACCTACAGTCACCAGGAACCAGTGAGGAAGGACCAGGGGCCCAAGTCCCATCCCCACTGCCATTATGTTCTGAAAATTACTCCCTCCCCCAGAGATCCGAAGAAGAGGGGAAGGGACTTAGAAATGATGAAATAGCAAGCCAACTCTGAATATTTACCAAAAGGGAGTTAATTTTATGCTGGAAGTAACTAAACTACCTGGATTTGGCAAGATTGTATTTATTGTCCTCAAAAATGGGACTGCACAGCAAGTTGATCTCAGTATAGAGCATTACAGTAGTATTTTTACATCGTGGAGCTGTGGCTCTGAAATTATTAACACCTACACAAAATGTATCCCAAGGTCTTTCACTGAAAAATAAATGTTATAGAAGTTGACTATCTTTTGTCTCTTTCCTATGCATAACCCCAAATTTTTATAATAATGGGATATCTTAATACTTTCTTTTTCACTTAGCCAAGTATCATGAACATTTTCACTAGTTACCATAAATATTTTTCCTCAACACAATTTTAAAACAGCAGCATAGTAATTGATGTAGAGCTGTTTTGTAAGTTCACTAATGTATTCTCCTTTCTTGGCTTTAACAACATTTAGGTTGTTTCCTATTTTCTTCTATTATGAACAACAATGAGATAGTGAATAACCCTATGCATATATCTTTAGGGACTTTTAAAATAATTTCTTTAGAGTAAATTCCTTGACGTGGATTTTCTGGATCAAACGGTATGTATATTTTAAAGGTTTCTGACCCATCTAACCAAAGTGGCCTCAAGTTGTTTTGTATATATATATATAGTCCTTGAAATTTCAGCCAACAATGTGTCAGAGTGCCCCTTCTCTGACATCCTTAGCAGCAATGAGTATTAGAGTATTTAAATTCTCTTTAGAAAAAAGTTATTTTGAATGAAAAGTTATCTTTTTGCAGTTTGTAATTTTTGTGATTATAGGGAAATGATATACTTCTTGATGGGTAAATCTATTAGGGATACCAATACTTTGCTATATGCTGCCAATATTTTTCCTATTTTTGTATTTTAGCAGGTCCTGAGTTCTTCTCTGGTAAGGAAAAGTGGCATGAAGTATGAAAATGTCAGTGATCATAAAAGCAATAGGGGCGTGTGTGTGTTTAACCAAATAATTTATTCTTCAAAGACGTGTTTAATGAACAATTGTACAAAAAAATCCTTTCTTAATCCTCAAAAAGTTAAACATAGTTTAGAACAGGCAAATCCATAGAGACAGAAAGTAGACTAGTGGTTACCAGATGCTGTGGAGAGGAGGGAATAGGGAGTAACTGCTAATGAGTACAGGGTTTCTTTTTGGCATGATGAGAATGTTCTGGAATTTGACAGTGGTAACAATTGCACAACTTTGTGGAAATACTAAAAAACCACTAAATTATATTCTTTAGAAGGGTGAACTTTATGGTATGCAAATTATATCTCAATAAACCCATTATTTTAGATAGTCAATGTGCTTATTTTTCAAATATACACATGGTATGTCAATTTGAATAAAAAGGACAAAGTGTTTTAAGTCATTTTCCCAAGGCAAAGGAAGGCAGAGACTCCTGACTTAGTAATTCAATGCTAAGGGGTATAGGATTTCTATTTGGGGTGGTGAAAGTGTTCTGGAATTAGATGATGACCCGATAAATACATCAGTGTACAAAGTTATGATTTAATAAAAAATAATTTAAAAGAAAGAAAACAACTACAAAAAAGAATTAGATGATGGTGATGATTATATACCTTTGTGAATAAACTAGAGCCCAATAAAGCATATACTATAAAATGGTGAATTTTACAATGTGAGTTATATCTCAATTTCTTTTAGTAGAAAAAAGACTGGGCATGGTGGCTCACTGCTATTATCCTAGCACTCTGGGAGGCCAACATAGGAAGATCCCTTGAATTCAGGAGTTACAGATCAGCCTATCAAAAGTGAGACCTGTTTCTACTAAAAATAGAAAAATTACCCAGAGGTGGTGGCTTGTGCTTATAGTCCCAACTACTCAGGAAGCTGAGGTGGGAGGATTGCTTGAGACAGGAGTTTGAGGTTGCTGTGAGCTAAACCGATACCATGGCACTCTAGCCTGAGGAGGGTGAAAAGACAGTAGAATTCACTCTGTCTTCAAAAAAAAAAAAGTGGAAAAAATGTTAGACATAGTTTCCTATATACAGATGCTCCTTGACGGGGTTCTGTTTCAATAAACCCATTATAAGTTGAAAATATGTCAAAAATGTAGCTGAATGCAGTGGCTCATGCCTGTGATCCCAATGACTCATAAGGCTGAGGCAGGAAAATCATTTGAGGCCAGGAGTTCTGGAACAGCCTGAGCAACATAGCAAGACCCCTGTCTCTGCCCCAAAATGCAAAAATTAGCTGGGCCTGATGGCACAAAGCTGTAGTCCCATCTACTTGTTTGGCTGAGGTGGGAGGATCACTTTAACCCAGAATATCTGAAGCCACCGTGGGCTGTGATTGCCCCACTGCACTCTAGCCTGGGGAGGTTTAAGTAGAGGGAGACCCTGCCCCCACTCCCCCCAAAAAAAAGAAGAAAGAAAAGAAAGAGAAAGAAAATATATCTCATACCCTGATAAATTCATTGTAAAGTCAAAAGATCCTCAAACCATCACAAGTCAGGGACAGTGTGCACATCCACACAAAAATTTGTATACATAAATTTTCACAGCAACATTATGTCTATCAGCTGATGAAGGAAAAATGTGGTATATCCAGCAATAAAAGGAAATGAAATACTGATACATGCTGCAGCAAGGATGAACCTTGAAAACGTCATGCTAAGTGAAAGAAGCCAGTCAGTCACGAGAGATCACAGATAGATTTCCATCTATGTGAAATGTCCAGAATAGACAAATATAAAGATACAAAGTAAATTAATGGTTGCCCTAGGTGAGGGGAAATGTGGAGAGTGGCTGCTATTAGGTAGGGGCTTCTTTTAAGGGTGATGAAAATGTTCTTAATCATGATGATGATTCACTTTATGCATATACTGAAAAACACTGAATTCTAGAGATCAGGGAAGAGTCAGGCTTGCTGGATTTCCATGCACCTCTGAGCAAGCTCATCACCTAACCTCCCTAACTTCCTGGACAACCCTTTCACTTTAGATTGGTGAATTGTTTCGCAACAAAGCTGCTTTTAAAAAAGGAAAACACGGCTCGGCGCCTATAGCTCAACCGGCTAAGGCGCCAGCCACGTACACCTAAGGTGGCGGGTTCGAATCCCCAGCCCGGACCCGCCAAACAACAATGACGGCTGCAACCAAAAAATAGCCGGGCGTTGTGGCGGGCGCCTGTGGTCCCAGCTACTTGGGAGGCGGAGGCAGGAGACTCGCTTCAGCCCAGGAGTTGGAGGTTGCTGTGAGCTGTAATGCCACGGCACTCTACCCAGGGGGACAGCTTGAGGCTCTGTCTCAAAAAAAAAAAAAAAAAAAGGAAAACACACTAAAAAATAGTTGCAAAATGTTAGGACAAAGGTTGAAGAGAGACAGATGGATGGTAAAAGATAGTCTTGGCAATGAAAAAAAAAAAAAATCTTTTTCTTTCCCAATCTTTTTCATGAGTTGTGGGCAGCATTTATCAATGTCTTGAATCTATAATGACTACTTTAATCCTTTTCTAGATCTCCAGTATATTACTTCAGATTATTGCTCCCCACCCCTTTCCTTCAAGTTCTCATTGTTCAATGCTCGTGCATATCACAAAAGTTCTGCTTATGCAGAATTTCTGAAATCCACTTATAGTGTATGAAATCTATGTGCATTTTTGCCCTTTGTTATACTGTAATATGTTACAATATAGAATTTAAATGCCATCTTTAACTTTTTTGCTTTTACCTTGCACTCTTTATTGTATATAAAAATGCTAAATTAATCATTCATGCTGGATAGTAACCACGATTGTTGATTCTGCCAGAGAAGCATTTACCACTAGGCTCTGGTTCTTGTTATTATGCAATTCCCTTTCCATTAAAATTATGTCTCCTTAGTAACTAGGTTGTTTTGGCCATTGTTTTGACTTTTAACAGCCTTGGGAGTGGAATCTTGTCAAATGTTTTAAATTATACCACTTCCGAATTCATTCAACAAACATTTATTGAGTACCTACTATTGGCAAGACACTGTTTATTTTTTAACCAACATTAAAGAACTTCAGTTGGTTAATCATGCATGATTTTCCTCTTACAGATATAGCAGTAAAAGCACTTCAAAGAAATGAATGGGATTAATTTAGGGCTGTCAGTCCTGAAAGATAAGCCAGTCTACCTGCTGATGAATGATGTGCAGAAAAGAAATTTGATAAGAAGAAAGTTATTTGAGTAAATTCTTTTTGCATTTGTAGAATACTTTTGTTTTTAGGCTTTTAAATGACATGTTATTTTTAGAACCTTACAGGAACCATAGGATTTAGTCGGGAAAACACTTACTCCATGATTCATCTACGGGTGAAGACATTAGAGTTAGGGAGGTTAGAGGATGAGCTGGTTCAGAGGTGCACAGGAATCCAGCAAGTCTGATCCCTAGAAGCAAACAGACTAATAACCAAGTTTCCTACTATTCCCTAAACTATCTATTTTAATCAAACTGATTCTTATGTGAAGTTGCCTTTAATGAGGAAAAAACCACACCTAGCTATTTGCTCAGTGGGGTCTGGGATTCCTTCTAATTTCTATCTGTCAGTAGATAAACTGACCAAAGTTTAACAGAAAACTAAATCTTTTCTCAATGTTTAAAGATAGTGACTCATTTGATTTATCTTTAAGGTATAAAAAGGTAAAGAGTACTTCTGCTTTTGGTGAGAAAAGCTCAGAAATACCTGTTTTGTTTATGAAAACTTCACAATATTTATCTTTGGCTAAACATGAAAAAAACACAGCCATTCAGAATAATAACTTTTATAAAATTACACGTTATAAAAACAAATGGATCAGATTATTCATCTGTAACTTTAAATATTATCCAAATGCATATAAGTGGTATATTTGAGGCCATTTTCATAACAATAATTTCTTACTTTTGTTGAGTCCTAATTGTGTACCAAGAACTATTATAAGTGGTTCATAAGTGTAAACTTATTTAATCCTCACATATTATGAGGACAGCTCCATGTAATATAACACAATGTAACATTAACATGTGCAGGACTACCTTGTGTAACTGACATAACATACTGTCATCTTATAGGGAAGTGAGGTACAGAGAGAATGGATGTCTTTGGTTTTTTTTTTTTTTTTGAGCCAGAGTCTCAAGCTGTCGCCCTGGGTAGAGTCCTGTGGCATCACAGCTCATAGCAACCTCCAACTCTTGGGCTTAAGCAATTCTCTTGCTTCAGCCATCCAAGCAGCTAGGACTACAGGCGCCCACCACAATGCCCAGATATTTTTTGATTGTAGTTGTCATTGTTGTTTGGTGGGCCCTGACTGGGTTCAAACCTGCCAGCTCCGGTGTATGTGGGCTGGTGCCCTAGCTGCTGAGCTATAGGCGCCAAGCCAGAATGGATGCCTTTCTTTCTTTCTTTATTTTCTTTTATGGAGACAGAATCTCTCTCTGTTGCCTTGGTAGAGTGTGGTGGTATCATTATAGCTCACAGCAACCTCAAACTCCTAGGCTCAAGCACCCCTCCTGCCCCAGCCTCCTGAATTGCTGGGACTACAGGTGTATGCCACCAACTAATTTTTCTATTTTTGATAGAAATGGGGTCTCATTCTTGCTCAGGTTGGTCTGGAGCTCCTCAGCTTAAGCAATCCTCCTGCCTTGGCCTCCCAGAGTGCTAAGATTATAGGTGTGATCTTGACTAAAGTCTCTTTCAAGTAATAAAGACAATATTTGAACCCATGAACTTAAGTACTATTCTATCTTACTTAAGTCAAATGCTTTCATGTTAAGCACAATTTTGTTCAGATCCCCAACCCCAAATTCATATGTTGAAATCCTAACTCCCAAGGTGATGGTATTAGGAGATGATGCCTTTGAGAGGTGATTAGATCATAAGGGTGGAGCTCTAGTAAATGGGATTAATGCCCTTATAAAAGTGGCTCCATGGCTGGGTGTGGAGTCCTGCACCTGTAGTCCTAGCTACTCAGGAGGTTGGGTGGAAAGATCCCTTGAGTCCAAGAGTTTGAGGTTCTCGGGAGCTATGATCAGCCACTACACTGCAGCCTGGGTGACAAAGCAAGACCCTGTCTCTTAAAAAAAAAAAAAAAAGGTCCCAGAGATCTTACTTGGCCCTCCCACCAAGGGCAGTTAAACCCTTGTGAAGACTGTAGGAACCAGGAAGAGGTCCCTCACCACACACTGGATCTGCTGGGACTTTGACCGTGGACTTCCCAACCTCCACAACTGTGAGAAATAGATGTCTGAGGTTTAAGTTACCCAATCTATGGTATTATTATAAACACAGCCCAAATGGACTAAGACATATTCTTAGTTCATATTCTTAGAAGTTTCCCCCATACTTATCAAAAAGGAAATAGTTCACCAATGCCAAGTCCTCAGACCAAGTTTGGAATCTTTAACATCTTTCCATTTCCCTGTGTGTTTCCCTACCTGCCATTCCTTTGTTCTGTCTTTGTCTACTCTTTCCCTTCCCGCTATGGGCTCAGGCTCTGGCCTGTGGGGCTCCTAAGCTTTATCATGAGATGCCATACAGGGAAGCCGCACCTTGTTCCTTCTTTTTTTCTTTTGAGACAGAGTCTCACTATGTCACTCTCAGTAGACTGCTGTGGCATCATAGCTCACAGCAACCTCAAACTTTTGGGCTTAAGCAATTCTCTTGCTTCAGCCTCCCAGTAGCTGGAACTACAGGTGCCTGCCACAACACCTGGCTATTTTTTTATTGCAGTTGTCATTGTTGTTTAGCTGGCCCAGGCTGGGTTCTCACCCACCTGTCTCAGTGTACGTGGCTGGTGCCATAATCACTGCTATTGGCGCTGAGCCCCTTCTTTTTTTTTGAATCTACACTGCCTTCACTATGCCTCAGTGATTATGAAGTAAGCCCCATGGTATTTTATGTCTGAAGACAAACCTGTTGATTAGGCCAGAGCACAGAATGTGGTCAGGATTCAAGGTGAATAAGGAAAAGAACTTCTAAGATAGCTTTTGGCTTATTCCAGCCCAGGAAACAGTACAAGGAATAGAGGAGAAATCGAGGGTGTAAAGGAGTGGCTGTGGCATTAGTTACTTGTCCAGATCCCTACATAGTGTCGCTGAAATTCAGTGTAATTTCCTATGTACTGTGAAAAAGTGCTAGGTCACAGGAGCCCAACTTGTGGGTACGTTGCCTTTGGTATGCATGATTGGGAAGGAATGCACCTGATAGCTCGAGAGCCCCCTCTTTTAGCCTGTCAGGACATGCCTGCTGCTCCAAGTTACTTAATTCTATTAGATTTTGGATCTACAGAGGAATTTGCCATAAATCTAATAAAGTTTAAGTTTCAGAACACCTACTTCCTCAGGCATGAGTGGTGGGGGTTGTGTGGAGTGGTAGAATGTTCTAGGTGGGGAGGGAAGCTAGCTTGCAATTAGGAAACAGAACTGTCTAGAGGTTACTGGTAAATTTGGTAGAGTCCTCAGAAAAAAGGGACTTACCAATTTCTTTTCTCATTCTAAACTAATGACCAGTTTCATACCTAATTTATATATGTAATTTTGTTTTAGTTATTTAATTTTTTTGAAGTAGTTCATAAGAATGCAGAAGAGCCAGGCCCCACATCTGAGGTCTACCTGACTCTTGTTACTCTAGCTGAGTTATAAAGGAATAGAATTTGTTGGAAAGAGATTTGGAGGCTCGGCACCTATAGCTCAACCGGCTAAGGCGCCAGCCACGTACACCTAAGGTGGCGGGTTCGAATCCCCAGCCCAGACCCGCCAAACAA
>NW_003852400.1:18308354-18314273 GCF_000181295.1 Otolemur garnettii
GGGCTGGGGATTCGAACCCACCACCTTAGGTGTACGTGGCTGGCGCCTTAGCCGGTTGAGCTATAGGCGCCGAGCCTGAATATAGCATTTTTCAAAGCCCCGTGAATATAGAATTCCTGTGCACCCACACAAGATGCATGGAAATTAAGGGAGACTCAAATAAATACAAGGTAAGACTAGCAGAGCTGCAGTCGTAAAGTCCTGAGATGCTGTGCTTCCAATTTCAACCAAAACTTGCATGAAATTCAGAAAAAAAGGCAGTGGAATTTTAAGAAACACAAACCACAAAGAAGCCCTGTCATATCCTTTCTTAGTCATACTTCTTCCCTGTATTAACCAACTACTTACACTAAAATGATGCCGTAGAAAGAAAGGGAAAGACAAGGAGAGCCATAGTTGTTTTTCCTTTTAGTCCTTCATTGCTCATCAGTAAGCAGGGCAGAGAGTATTGGTACAATGTGTGCATATAAAGAAGCAAAGTTAAACAGCTGAGTTTAGTTTTGTGTGGTATTTCCACGATCCAATAAGAATAAAATACCTATCTATGTACAACCTACGAAATGTGAACTGTGTAATGTTGGTGATTCTGCATACTTAGAGTTAAATGCTCTTATAATGACATTTAAAAGTAGCAATGTACAACGTAAAGATAAATAGTAAGATTCAGGCCCAGTGGCTCATGCCTGTAATCCCAGTACTCTGGGAGGCCGAGACAGGGAGATTGCTTGAGCTCAGGAGTTCAAGACCAGCCTGAGCCAGAGGCAGACCCTGTCTATACTAATAAAGTAGCAAACCAAGCTGGAACCTATAATTTCAGCTACTTGGGAGGCTGAGACAAGAGGATCATTTGAGTCCAGGAGTTTGAGGTTGCTGTGAGCTACGATGACAGGGCACTCTAGCATGAGGCAAGAGCAGGACTCTGTCTCAAAAAATATAAATAACTAAATAGTAAGATTCATACCAGTAATTTAAAAATTTATTTTTTTCTTTATTTAGAATGGTGTTAAACTTTTGAGCTTAAGCAAACTTAATAAGTTGAGAAAAGCTGCGGGAGGAAAGCAAAGGCTTTATATTTTAATACCTTTAATCCAACCTTTTTCTTGCTTTTCTTCAGTTTACACTGGGCTCTACAAATTATGTAGTGGGTGTTGGTTGTTGATGGCTGTATTCCCAGTGGGTGACTCTGTTCTACACTGCAGGTCACCAACTCCAGGAACTGGTCCCTTTCTCTTGTGCCTCCAAGCCTGCTCCTGGTAGTGCTTCCCACAGTCTCCAGCCCTGGGAGTGGCTGGGGGGATGGGGGCGTTAGCAGAAGGAAGGAGACTTCACTTTTCCTTGTTAACTTCCTTTAATTTCTACTCACATCTTTGTAAGTCATTCCTTCATTAGTCTCTCTTTTACACTCTTCCCTTCGTATATATTTTATTATAGGTAATTTCAAAGACAGATAAATAGAGCAGGGGTCCTCAAACTTTTTAAACAGGGCACCAGTTCACTGTCCCTCAGACTGCCGGCCACGGGACGAGTTGACTGCTAAGCAGGACAGGCAATGGTGGCGAAAACACCCGGCGGGCCGCATAAATGTCCTAGGCGGGCTGCATGTGGCCTGTGGGCCATAGTTTGAGGACGCCTGAAACAGAGATTAGTATAATAGACGTCCAGGTACCCTCTGTGTAGCTTCAACAGTAATTCTTTCACTCTTTTGGAATGTGTCATTGGTTTCCTGCTGGGAACCGGGCTGATAGAAAGTCTTACGCATTTTGACTATTCCATTTTTTTTTTTTTTTTTGAGACCTGACTCTCACTCTGTCGCTCTTGTTAAAGTGCCATGGCATCAGTCTAGCTCACAGCAACCTCAAACTCTTGGGCTCAAGAGATCCTCCTTCTGCAGCTTCCCTAGTAGCTGGGTCTATAGGTGCCCACCATGATGCCCAGCTAATTTATCTATGTTTAGTAGAGACCCGGGTCTGGAACTCTTGAGCTTAAGCAAACCACCCGTCTCAGCCTCCCAGAGCACTGGGATTAAAGGCATGATCCACCTTGCCTGCCTGACTTGACTATTCTTTATATATAACCCTCCCGTCCACCCAATAGGGAGCAGCACAGACTATTTCTAAAAAAGAATTTAATTCATATTAACCCACAGATTAAAATGGCAGAAGTAGCCTTAAATTTATTCCTTGCCTATTCAGTGAAACTTTGTTTCCTTTTACCCTTCTGGGCATCCAAGCTTGTCTCAAACTATGCCTTGTTTTGTATAAAGCTATAAAAAGAGGGCATATTTGGTGCCCTGTATAATAAGTGAATTATGTTAATCAACAGCATTTATTTCCACAGGATAATAAGTGCTTTATCTTTTTCACTTGTAAGAGAAAAGGAAACATTTGGGGAGAATTATCTTCATTGCGAGGAGGTCCTCCATCTGAGAGGATTGATTACAGGGTTGTAGATCAGCAACATACTTATTTTCTACAGTTTTATGAAGATAATTTTGTTATTAATGAGATTTGCTAGTAAAGCAGAAAGGTCAAAGCCACACAGAGAGGGTGATTTTCAGGATCAGACCCTGGTCTCAAGGTCTTACTGTCTCAACAAGAAAAATACTCATCTCAGATTTAGTCTTTGTACTAGTAGCCACAATAGAACTAATATATTAAGCTTTAAATAGGTATTTGTAATTAGTCTCTTTTTTGTCATATCCCATCAGGGATACCATAGAATTGTCCAAATCAATAAGAGCATAGAGAAGGAAGGAGTGGAGAAAGAACTAATATTAATTGAATTTCCTTGTGTTATACAAGGTTGGACAATTAAGTTCAAGAACTCATCCTAGAAAAAGTACTACCTACCTCATTGCTGAGTATCACTACCATCATTTCAAAGTACTCCCCTTGGGAAGCTATTCACCGACACCAGTGCCTAGTCCATACTTCAAAGCACTTTTTCTAGGATGAGTTCACAAACTTAATTGTTAGACCTCCTATAATGACAGCTCTGATGGAGACTCCAGTAAAAGAGTTCCAAAATGTCTTTGAAGGGTAGACTAGGCGATAGTGTCAGTGCATAGCTTCCCAAGGGGAGTACTTTGAAGATGACTGTTTTGACATCCAGCAGTGAGGTGTGTAGCCCTTTCTCTAGGACAAATTCACAAACTTACTGTCCCACCTTGTAAATACTCCCATGTTTATTATCAATTTAATCCTCATAGTATACCTATGAGGCAGATGTTATTCTTCCTGTGTCATAATGAAGCAGCAAAGTGAGGCTCGAGGAGGATAAATTGCTCCACGGCCCACAGCTATATGACAATTACAGCAGCCACTGTTTACGTTTTGCAGCGCTTCACTGCGCACAGCACTTTATATTCATTATGAAATTTAACCCTATGTGCTTTTCTGCCCGTAACACAGACAAGGTGAGGTGAGCCTTTTGTCCATGGTCACATAGAGAGGAGGAGGAGGAGTCAGAATTCTGAGTCAATCCTGTCTGACACTGGTGCTTGCTATTCTCACTACCCTCTGCTGGCTCCTAAGGGAGATGGGTATGCTATTACAATTTATTTTTCCATCTTGAGCTTCTCTTTGCTTCTACCAATGTCCATCCAATCATTCCGATTTAGAAGATCTTTCTCTTTGATAAAGGACACGACAGCAAATGTGAGTAGACAGGTCTTCTGTCATCATATTGCATTGCAAAGTCAGTGTCCACCGTGGACCTGTACTTTCCTTGACTGTTTTCTTGTCTAATACGTAATTTTCTCTTTTCATTGTCTCCAGACATTTTAACACATGCAGTTCTAAAATATTTTATTTTACACTCTTCACCACATATAAAAATTTTTATTATAAGGTAAAAAGGGATGCATATGTGGGCATGTATACATATATATATATATATATATAATTTCTAACACATTATAAATAATGACATTTTAAAATAAATGGTCACATCATTAGTTGACATCTGTATAGTAGCATCTAAATAGTATAGCAATTTGGTGCCCTATCTTACTTTTTAATTAATTAATTATTATTTTTAATGTTTGTTATTAAGGAACATTTATTATATTTTATTTTTTGAGACAGACTCTTACTTTGTTGCCCTCGGTAGAGTGCCCTGGCGTTATAGCTTACAGTAACCTCAAACTCTTGGACTCAAGTGAATCTCTTGCCTCAGCCTCCTGAGTAGCTGGGACTACAGGCGCCCGCCATAATGCCTGGCAATTTTTTAGAGATGGGGGAGTTCTCACTCTTGCTCAGGCTGGTCTCGAACTCCTGAGCTCAAGCAAGCCCCCTGCCTCGACTTCCCAAAGTTTTGGGATTACAGGCATGAGCTACCGCGCCCAGCCTTTATTTTTTATTTTATATATTTATGCTATACAGCATGATATTTTGATATACATATACATAGTAAAATGATTACTGTAGTCAAACAAATTAACATATCCATCACCTCCCATAGTTACTTTGTGTGTGCATGTAGTAAGAACATCTAAAATCTACTCTTAGTAAAATTTTAATTTGCAATATAATATTACTATTGCCCTCATGCTGTCCATTAAATACTTTCAATATATATATAAGTTCTTCTTTACCTGTAGGAGCTTTTCTTCTGCTCATTTTCTCCTTGAAATTATATTTCCATTCCACTTCCTACTATATTTTATACTTTAAAGTATTTCATGTCTGGCTCAGCACCCATAGCACAGTGGTTATGGCCAGCCACATACACTGAGGGTTCGAACCGGCCAGCTAATCAACTGCAACAAAAAAATAGCTGGGCATTGTGGCGGGTGCCTGTAGTCCTAGCTACAGCTGAGGCAAGATAATCACTTAAGCCCAAGAGTTGGAAGTTGCTATGAGCTGTGATGCCACAGCACTCTACTGAGGGCAACATAGTAAGACTCTGTCAAAATAAGTAAATAAATAAATAGAGTATTTCATGTGCAACAAAATATATATCAAATACTGCAACAAAAATATATAAGTAAGTGAAAACAATTTTAAATTTCTATATTTCTCAAAAAAAGCAGGTCATAAATATTGATGAATAATTACTAAACATAGAATGAAAAATTGAAATGGAATTGCAATTCTTATTGAGATGGGCAAAGTCTTTTTTCCCTCCTGTCCCCAGGAGTAGATATGATAAGATTCAGAGTCAGTGCTATGATTTGGTAGATAGAGGTTTTGAGCAACCCTCTAACTAAATAAGTAAATGGGAATGATGGAGTTTTGTTATGGCAACGGGCTCAATTCTTTAAATTCTTCTTCAGTTATGCAGGAAAGATTACATGGTACTCTACCATCAAGACGGTTTTAGTGATCTCCCATCTGAAGATTTGATTAGTGCCTTTCACCTTCCTGGGAAGCAGAGGATTGGAATCCATCTGATTTGCCACAGGATTAATTACCCCATCATTGCAGTCATTTACTTCTCATTTTTTGAGGGCCCCAGAGGTTTCTACACCCCAGGCCAGGCCAGGCCAGGTCTGGGATAGGTGTGAGGTATGATTTCTATTATCAAGCAGTAAAAGAGAAATGTTATTCAGGGCAGATAGGAAAGGAGAGCAGCTGGATGCCTTGACCACAGGAGCTGTCTTGGGTCAGTCCCTTTGAGGAAAACTTACCTGTTTCTGCTGAAACTGTCTGGGCCCACTAACCCCTTTGTAAGTCTTCTCTCACCTCCACTTCTCTGCTTGAAAACTGCTGATCTCTAGTATTTGTTCATCCAAGCCTTCGCCCAACACTGTGGATAAATGTACCTAGTCTCTTACCTTCTGTGAAATGGCTTTTCTTCCCCCCACCCTTTACTACATATTTTTTTAAACATTAAGGTCTTGGCTCGGCGCCTATAGCTCAACCGGCTAAGGCGCCAGCCACGTACACCTAAGGTGGTGGGTTCGAATCCCCAGCCTGG
>NW_003852400.1:18314488-18336014 GCF_000181295.1 Otolemur garnettii
ATTAAGGTCTTCTGAAAGCGCCCTTAAGGCCTTATAGTTAAGATAGCAATGTAAGCACAGATGCTGAACTATTCTGGCCAATTCAATTTTAAAAAAGAAAGAACAAAAGAAAGATCATTAATACTCTCAAAGACAGAGGGGTGATGTTAAAATTGATTCTATATAGAGGGGCTACATATGGGGTATCAGGCATGTAGGGATTCAGGCCTCTCTCATGCTTACACATACACTGATGGGTTGATGCCTCTGTTGAGCATCTATTCCTTCCTTCCCCCAGCAAGAGTGCTCCCAGCTCATTCTCACTTATGTGGCTTTGGTGAATGATCCCAACTCATGGTGTAAGGCCTGGTTGCTGACCTAGGCCAATCAGTATAACCCATACTCCTGGCTATAGGAATTGATGGCCTCAACTTAGCACACAATTCAATCCAAGAGGTATGCCTGTGCTTCTAGGGAAAAAGAAAGCATATCAGAATTTTAAAAAATTTTAGCAGACACGATTGCTGGACATGAATGGAAGATATAGCCCCAGGAGTCTGAGAGCCACCTCACAACCGTAAACTTTAAAAACAGATCCAATACTATTTGTTTCAATTACATTTTCTTTTTCTACTTTGAGCTTCTTAAGCTCTGGCAGAGCCAAGAAATAGAATGAAACTGAGCACCGGTCTTGGTCATTTGATTAGAATCAACCTCTACCTGATTCAGATAAACCCTGAATATTCTGTTGGTGACCCAGTGAAACTTCCTTATTGTTTGTCAGTGTGAGTTAGATTTCAATTACTTGCAGGAAAAATGGTTAAGTTACATAAGATAATCACCTACTATAATCAGAATATCTCTGCATTTATTTTACTCATTATTTTTCTTTTACGTACTGGAGCTCACATATGCATGGTTTGAAGGACAAATACTATTTCCTCAAAACAATGAAAATCCACAGACCTGTATCTTCATTCATGTCAGGAAAGATCCTGGGGTTTTATAGGGGGGCCAATACATAGCCCTCTTTTCTCTACCTTATTTCCAAAGCCATTGAGATCTAGATCAAATTTCATCACTCTTACAAATGGGGCTGCCATAGTCATGGCTTACAGGTACCGTTGCCATGGGCTTCCGAACTGGACTTCAACACCCAGCCATAGGCAGTCTAAAACCAGCAGAGGCCTGTTCTCGCAAAACTCCTGAGACAAACAAATGAAGACTCCATAGGCAGGCTGATTTCCAAGAGAGGGGAGGAAGGAGGGGCATGTCTGCAGCACCAGGTTCTTATCTCAACCAGTATGTCAATCCTTTTATCTGCAATGAGATAAGAACAGACAAGGGCTGGTCAAGAAAGCAAATATACAAAAATATGTAATTAGACTTGTGACAAGTAGAAAGGAACCAAAGCCTTGTGAGAAAAGAACTGAGCAGGATTATTTTTAAAGCAGCAGCCTGGTAAGGCTCTGAGAGAGGACATTAAAGCTGAGACCCAAGTGATGAAAAGGAGACTGTCATTCAAAAGGGGGAGGAGATTAGAGGGAGAGAGCCTTCCCCATAGAAAGATCTGTAAATACAAAGGCCCCAATGTGGGGAAGAGTAGGGTGGGTGTGGGTGCACAAGATGAAACTGGAGAGATAGGCAAAGGCTGAACCCTGCAGAGCCTTTAGCAATGCTCAGGTGTTTGGATCATTTTAAATGCAATGGCAATTTGTTGAACCATCAAACAGGAGTAACATGAACTGATTTATAGTTTTAAAAGATTGCTTTGGCTGGGCGGCTCCTGTGGCTTAGTGAGTAGGGTGCTGGCCCCATATACCCAGGGTGGCGGGTTCAAACCTGGCCTGGCCAAACTGCAACAACAAATAGCCGGGCGTTGTGGCAGGGGCCTGTAGTCCCAGCTACTCGGGAGGCTGAGGCAAGAGAATTAATTGCCTAAAGCCCAGGAGCTGGAGGTTGCTGTGAGCTGTGACACCACAGCACTGAGGGCAGTAAAGTGGGCAATAAAGTGAGACTCTGTCTCAATAATAAAAAAAATAAAAATAAAAAAAGATTGCTTTGGATGTTCTGAAAACAGCTGGGCGCGTATCAGAGTGAGATAGGGAGGACAGCTAGGGATATGTTGCCCTAAAGCAGTGGCAGCAGAGATCCAAGTCGACAGGGCTGAGACATGTTTTGGATCTTGGCGAGGCACAATTTGTTGATGGACTAAGTGTGGTTAAGTATGGGGAATAAGGGACATCAAGATTTTTGATTAGAGCAAAAACACATACTGTTTCCTCCCATTACTTTCTTCTTTCCTTTTGTTAAAAAAAACTTGTAAGACGCCTTTTGTTTGGACCGAGTTCCTGCAGTAGGCTCAACAGGACCAAACCAAATGGAGTTACTCACCCTGAAGTTCCAAACCACCAAGTTGAAATCAAGTTGTTTATCTGACCTTCACAGAAATTGGGAGAGAGAGAGGGAGATAATAGCCAAATCCCCAAATAGGCCAGTTTTAGCCAGCATGATGCAAAGTTGCCTCTGCTTTAACCTTTACAAGGAAAGTAACTTTGAAATGAGTACTCTGCTTTTTGTTTTGTTTCTGCTTTCTTCAGCCTCTAAAGTCAACCTGCTAAGCTCAGCAGAATGTTCATTCTCTTTTGTAGGTGTTCCTTGATTCTGGAATCACAAATAGAAGCCAATTAGATCTTTAAATTTGTTATAAATTTGACTTTTAACTTCCTTCCTTCTTCCCCTTTCCTTCCCTCCTTCCTTCTCTTTTTCTTCTTTGTCTTATTTATTTGGGAAGAGTATATCAATATTTCATGTGTAGAATTTTAAATTTGAGATATATAGTTGAGATTTAATTATATGGATGCATGAATATGGAGTTTAAGGGAGCTGTCTGAAAATAGGCATTTGGGAATTATCAGCAATTAGATGTCATTTAATGCCACTGGAATGAGCACCTAGGAAAAGGATAGAAGTAGCAATGAAAATAATTTTATGGTTGGGTGTCACCACAACATGAGGAACAGTATTAAAGGGTCACGGCATTAGGAAGGTTGAGAACCAGTGGGATAGATGAAGAGAAAAGATCCAAGGAATCAGAGGATCTCCAACATTTAAAGGTCTAATAAAAAACTGGGTAGGTGGTAAACCAGAGTATAGACAGCATCGTGGAAAGTCTAGGGAAGGGTATATCAAGGAGGGGATGGTCCACTATATCACACATTCTGTGAGAACACTGTATGATGAAAACAGAGAAATCTTTTGCATTTTATCCCATGGAAGTCTCAGCTTACCCTTGGTAAAAGCAATTGCAGTAGGAGAAGGAAAGCTAATTGTAGTGTACTGGCCAGGCTCAGTGGCTGACACATGTAAGCCTAGCACTCTGGGAGGCCAAGGCCAGGGGATCCCTCAAGTTCAGGAGTTCAAGACCAGCCTGAGCAAGAGTGAGCCCCTGTCTCTATAAAAGTAGAAAACATTAGCTAGGCTTTGTGGTGGGTGCCTATAGTTCCCATTACTCGGGAGGCTGAGGCAGGAGGATTCTTTGAACCTATGAGTTTGAGGTTGCCATGAGCTAGGCTGATGTTATGGCATTCCAGCCTGGGCAAGAGAGTGAGAATCTGTCAAAGAGAGAGGAAGAGGGGGCAGTGCCTGTGGCTCAAAGGAGTAGGCCGCCGGTCCCATATGCCAGAGGTGGTGGGTTCAAACCCAGCCCTGGCCAAAAACTGCAAAAGAAAAAAAAAAATAAAGAGCAAGGAAGAGAGAGAGAGAATGGAAGGAAGGTAGGAGGGAGGGAGGAAGAAATGAAGGAAGGAAAGAAGGAAGGGAGGGAGGAAGAAAAACAGGCAAATGACCTGAATAGACATTTCTCAGAAGAGGACACACAAATCACCAACAGTTATATGAAAAGATACTCAACATCATCAATCACCAGAAAAATGTAAATTAAAGCAAAATACCTGTTAGAATAGCTATTATAAAAAAGACAAAAGATAAGAAGTGTTGCCAAGGATGTGGAGAATCCCATTGTTGGGGAGAATGCAAATTATTATAGCCATTATGGAAAATCATATGGGGTTCCTCAAAAATTAAAAATAGAACTACCGTATGATCCAGCAATTCAACTTCTGTGTATATATATCCAAAAGAAATGAAATCAGTATGTCAAAGAGATGTCTGTACTCCCATGTTCATTGTAGCATTAGTCATAACAGCCGAGATATGGAACGATGAATGAATGAATAAATAAAATGAATGTGGTATATACAGGATATAGTATTTAGCCTAATTAGAGAAGTAAATCCTGTCAATTACAGCAACATGGATGAACCTGCAGAACATTGTGGTAAGTGATTAAGCCAGGTACAGGCAGAAGCCATATGAGCGCATCCGTATGGAGAATCTAAAAATTTGAACTCACAGAAGCACAGAGTAGAACAGTGATTACCTGGGGCTGCAGGAGGTAAGTTGGGGAGACTTTGGTCCAAGGATACAAACTTGAGTTAGATGGTAAGAATAAGTTAAAGAGATCCATTGTATACCATGCTAACTATAGTTAATGTACAGTTAATAACAATGTATTTTATACTTTAAAATTGATCACAGTAGATTTTAAGTGTTCTTACTACAAAAAATAAGCATGTAATTAACATGTTAATTTAGCTCTATTTAGCTACTCCACAATGTACATATTTTCAAAACATCATATTGTGCACCATACATATATACATAATTTTTTGTCAGCTAAAAACATTAAAGAAGTGAAGAAGCTTATAAAGAAAAATAGATAAAAATTTAAATGTACAAAACATGATGAATGACAGAAGTGAAGAAATAGAAACAGTTATAGGCAACTGTTTTGAAATATTTTGCTGTGAAGGGGAGTAGAAAAGCTGTAAACAGAAGGTGTTTGTGTATTTGTTTGTTTACAATGGGGATCCTTTGGCTATATTCACCTGAGGGAGGTGATCTAGTAGGGCGAGAGGTACTGACCTGGAGGAGGGAGAAGGGTTAAGCAAAGTGGTGATCTGGGGTATGAAGTTAGAGACTGAAAACAGAGAGCTGAAGGTCTAACCTCGGCTAACAGGAGAGCAAAAAGAGAAGGTAAAGTAAAAATGAGATGGTATTGTTGAGTGTCAAATATAGCTTTCCACTGTGTGCCAAATGCCGCACCCCACATAGGGCACCAAATGTTGGGGTCCTGCCCTGGGAGCAGCGTCCACTAAGACCTGTGGAAACTGACTGTGACCAACTGAAGGAATATAGAGTTAGGAATGACGGTAAAGGGCTGCACCCGTAGCTCAATGGGTAGGGTGCCAGCCACGTACACCAAGGCTGGTGGGTTCAATCTTGGCCCAGGCCAGCTAAAACAACAATGACACCTACAACAATAAAAATAGCCTGGCATTGTGGAGAGCACCTGTAGTCCCATGGTGGGTACCTGTAGTCCCAACTACTTGGGGCAAAAGTGAGAGACTCTGTCTCAAAAACAAAAACAAAAAAACAAACACACAGAAATGATGGTAAAGAAAGAGACATGAGACATAGAGTAGAATTAGAAGTGGGAGCTCAGGGGCCCATTGCCTGTTTGTGGGCTTCTGGCAATGGCACTGAGTGTTTGCTCCACTCTGCTTTTATTGAAGTCTATTTGCCCAGGGGGTAAGATGAGAGGGGAAACAAAGATGCCAGCAGTTTCTGAGTGAGCATATCAGCTCCTATTGTTATTATTATTAACCTTAAGTGTAGCCTTGAGAAATCTGAAATCTGAGCCTTGTAGTGGGAGACTCTCCCCCTTGAGATCATCATACTCACACACAGATTTCTAGGGAGGTGTTAAATTCCACTAGTTCTCTGTGAGGTAAAAGGCCACTGGCCTTATCTCCTCTGAGGAATCTGTGGGAGGGAGGAATTTTCATCCATCATCATCACAGAGGATCTTCCTCTGTGATAAGGGACATAAGCTCTTCTGCCCATATCTCAGGGCTGGAGCTACTCCCTTGATCTCTGCCCCAGGCCCATGTAAATCTTCACAATGGGTGTCTGCTTTGCCTGTTTACTAGGCAGGAAATGACCCAGTTAATGTATCTTTCTAGGTTTTTGCTATAGCCTCTTCTATGACCATTACTCTCCTCATAGTGCTCACAGACCCAGCAGGGGTGTTTGTAAGCTGTATCCCCAACAGGCTAGAATTTCAGAAAAGGCAAGAAGATTGCCTTGCAATGGCTAGCTTAAATGTAAACTAGCTGACTTTTCTTTGTTCTGACTTACTCAGCTTACTTTTTAGTTTTCCTCTTTTTCTGGAGGTGCCTTCCTTTGCCAAGAATGGGGTCTTCAGCCCCCATTCTCCCAGCAGAAGCAGAGATGAGCAGGGTTCCACTGGAATCTTCTCTCTTTTTACTGCTATTCAGGGCCTAGGGCAGAGTGATATAGCCCTATCACTGTCAATAGGTAATGTCTTATATTTTTAAAAATGCTGCCATATATAAATCTAAATATAACTTAATTTATAACATTGAGGCTTTCCGTAGGTAATAAATTCACAGAGAATAACAGATTTCTTGATTAGAGCACATGTGCAAATGTTTTTGATATCAGTACAATCTAATTGACCACATTTAGAGTTAAATACAAGAAGAGCATTCCATGATGTGATTATGGGCATAATTACTGACATTTGGAATCTGCTTGCTTGAGTAGACCAGATAATTAGAATATTGTGTTAAACAGGCTGAGGTTCAAATCTATCCAGGACTGAGTGCTTTGCAGAGAGAAAAACGTCCATGGCTGGAAAACTGCATTCCTAACCTGGGCCAGGTATTTCAAAAATATGCTGTTTTGGTCATGAGGGAGCACAGGCAGGGTGTAGGGTGGGTGGGGAGAGAAACATTTCAGATGATTTTGTGCAAACTCATCACTACTGTAGGAAAAACAACACAAAGCCACTACCCAGGCAGTAACTTTATCTTTGACTTATAGAGAACCAGTACATTTTTTTGGCTGTCATCCTCAATAATTTATCTTGTTGTTACATAATACGTTTCTTTAAGAGAACTCAAAGAACCCTACACATGTTATTTCATTGTCTTCATAACATTCTGAAGCTGAGAGCAGAAGGGAAGTTGTTCAGACCAACCCTGTCCAATAGAATATAACTCAATACAAAATTTTCTAGAGCCGACATTTTGGCTCTAGACACCTCTAAAAGGTGAAATTAACATTATATTCAACCTGCTATATCTAAAATATTATCATTTCAGCATGTAGTGAATCTAAATAATTATTTATGAAATCTATTACCTTCTTTTGTTTATGCCAAATTTTTGTGGTTTTTTAATTTTTTAATTTTTTTATTAAATAGGATATTGCTCTGTTGCCAGCAGCGTAGTGGTCTAATCACAGCTCACAGCAACCTTAACTCCTGAGCTCCAGTGATCCTCCTGCCTCAGCCTCCCAAGTAGCTGGGACTACAAAGTTATGCCACCAAGCCCAGCTCATTTTTTATCTTTTTTCAGCTCTTGCTCAGGTTGGTCTTAAACTCTTAGCTTCAAGCAGCCCTCCAGTCTCAAACTCCAAAAGTGCTAGGATTATGGATATGAGTCATGATTCCTGGCCTATTCTAAACCTTTGAAATCTAATATGTGTTTTACTTTAACAGCCCACTTCAATTCAGACTAGCCACATGACAGAGCAACTGCAGAGAATAAAAGAAAGGGCGATGGTCACAAAATCCCAAGTCCACACTCTACTCCAAGCCAATATAATGTGAGTCAGGGTTTGTCACTGCTCTGCTGAAAAATCCTTCAAAGGTTTCCTCTCACACCTAGAATAGCTAAAGTCTTACCTAGAGTGCTGTATAGAGAACAGCCCCTGCCTCCCTTGCTGGTTCCATGGCCTACATTTCTCCCTCATTCTGTCCCTGCCCCGGCCTTCTGGCAAGTTCATTTCCATCTCAAGGTGGTGGCACTTCCTCCTTCAGCTTTGAATGCATCTTCTCATGGCTCAAATCTTGAATTAATTTGGATTTTTGCTGAAATGTCATTTTATAAAGGCCTGTGATCAAAAATGTCTCTCCTGTCTAGCGACTCATCATGCTGTCTTAGAGTTCACTGTATTACTAAGTATTAAAAGTACACATGCATTTGTTTTGCTTATGTCTATCCATTCTATTAGAAAGTAAGTTCTAAGAGGTCAATATTTACTGTGTATATCATTGAATTACTAATATTTAGCACATAGTAGGCTTGCAGAGTGGATGAATGAGTGGTGTCCTTTTTTTTTTGAGACAGAGTCTTACTATGTTGCCTTCAGTAGAGTGCCATGGTGTCACAGATCACAGCAACCTCCAACTTGTGGGCTTAAGTGATACTCTTGCCTTAGCCTCCTAAGTAGCTGGGACTATAGGCACCCACCACAATGCTCGGCTATTTTTTAGTTGCAGTTGTGATTGTTGTTTAGCAGGCCTGGGCAAGGCTTAAACCTGCCACCTTTGGTGTATGTGGCTGGAGCCCTACTCCCTGTGCTACGGGCACTGAGACTGAAATGCTGTCATTTTTGCCAGATCATTTAGAACAGTGGTGTCCCCACCTTTTTGGCTCCCGGGATGGGTTTCATGGAAGACAATTTTTCCATAGATGGTGTGGGTAGGAATGGTTTCAGGAGATGATTCAGGCACATCACATCTTTACCTCAGATCATCAGGCGTTAGATTCTCATAAGGAATATACAACCTAGACCCCTCACTTGTGCAGTGTAAAGTAGGGTTCACACCCCCATGAGAATCTAACGTCACCACTTATCTAACAGGAGGCAGAGCTGAAGGGGTCATACAAGTGATGGGGAGTGGCTGTAAAGACTGACGAAGCCTCACCTACCATGCTGCTCACCTCCTGCTGTGCAGCCTGGTTCCTGGGTCTGCAGGCCAGTGGTTGGGGACTGCAGATTTAAGTGTATAAAGTTTGCACTTGGGAGTCAGACTCCTGGAGTTGACTCCAACCTGTCTGCCAACTAACTCTGTTCCTTTGAGTAATTGCTTACAATCTTTTATGCTCAGGTTCTTTATCTGACAAATGAGGATGTTAATAATAGCATCTATTTCATAAATGATGTTATTTTAAGGATTAAATGAGATAAAGTAGATAAAGTACTAATATATAGTATCTGGCTCTTCATAAGCTTTTAAAAATTGCTTCTGCCTACATGTCCTTACCTAACCCAGTGCTCCACAGACATGGCTGCGGTCAAGGTTCCTAGTTCATTTCTGCCTCTCCATGTGCTCCATCCCCATCTTAGGTCCACTCTGCATACTGAAGCAGCACACAGGCTTTCCTGCCACCTCCCTGCCTCACCCCACTCACTGCCCTTTGTAGGCTTCTTATCTTCTTTCTTTGTTTACATTCCTTCAGGCTCTGCCTTTGATATGGATTACTGTTTTTTTTATTATTATTTTTTAATTTGTTAAAATACATATAAAATTTTCCATCTTACCATTTTTTTTAAGCATACAGTTCAGAGGTATTAAATACTCTTAATGTTGTGCAATCATCACCACCATCTATCTTCACAATACTTGTAAAACTGAAACTCTATGCCCATGAAAAAATAACTCCCCATTTCCTCCTCCCAGTAGCCATGGCAACCACTATTCTATGTCTGTCTCTATGATTTAGACTGTTCTAAGTACTTTATGTAAGTGGAATCATGCAGTATTTGTCCTTTTGTGACTGGCTTACTGCACTTAGCATAATGCCTTCAAGGTTCCTCTGTGTTGTAATATGTGTCAGAATTGTGAAGGCTGAATAATATTCCATCCTGTGTCTGTCCCACACTCTGCTTATCCATTCATCTGTCAGTAGACACTTGGGTTGCTTCCACATTTTAGCTATGAGAATAATGATGTTATAAACATGGGTGTACAAATACCTCTTTGAGACCTTATTTTGGGGATACACCTAGGCACTGATTATTCTTTATACCTAGGCAATCTCATCCATCCTGGACTTCAATCACCTTTTCTGGGCTGATAATTCTGAACCTCCATCTCTAGCCCAGTGTTCTCTTCGGAGCTCTGGGTACATATCTAAGATGGCCTTACAACTGTTCTGCCTGGATATACAGTACTCAAATCATTCCATTTCCTCCAAACCTGCTCTTCTTTGTTATTTCCTGTCTAAATGACTGGAATCCCTATGCTTCTATTGTCCAAACCAGACAATAGATGAGTGTCAGTCTCAAGTCCTCCCTTTTCCCTTCCACAATCCAGTCACAAAGGATGCCCAAATCTGTCTGCTTCTCTGTACTCTGCTGCCTAAATCTATACCAATATTTCTTCCTGTCTACGTCCCAGGCTCCTGGTCACTAATAGCTTCCGAAAGGTACCTTGACAACCTTTATTTCCTCCCTCCAATTCTCCATAAAGTAACTACAGTAATTTTAATAAAATGCAAATCTGCTATCAGATGTTCAGAGACTCATTGCTTAGAGCTGCAAGGTGATGGACAGTGTCCCATTGTTTTTAGTATAAAATTGATTTTTTTAGTACTTTATGATTTAGTTAGACATATTTTAGAAGTTTTATACACATACTTGTTATAAACAGACAAAATAGCAATCGTTCAACATACCCTCTCCCATATCGTTGTTCATCATTTCTTACGGTTCAGTTCTCTAGGGGTAAGCATTTTCTTTTTTTTTTTTTTCTTTTGCAGTTTTTGGCTGGGGTTGGATTTGAACCTGCCACCTCCAGCATATGGGGCTGTTGCCCTACTCCTTTGAGCCACAGGCACCACCCAGGGCAAGCACTTTCAATATTCTAAATGATTCCTTTTAGAATTTATCTCAGTAAGTCTAAACAATATGTTTATATTGCTATTTTTAAAAACATTTCAGTGACTCTAATCCTAGGAATGGAGACTTAGCTCACTTTCACTAAACCCTGTGGTACCCACACGTATGCATACCTCTCATTCCTCATCTTCCCAACATGGTCACGTTTTAACTACATTGCATTCAGTATTGGCACTGATGTGACTTTATATATTTTATTCACATCTGACCCATATACCATGCTATGGATGCTTTTCCTTTCCTATATAACCTATAACCTTTTGGTTTGTCTGGAGCTAATAACTGTCTTATTCCTTCCCCCCATAACTTGGTATTTTTTAAGATAGGGTTTCTTTCTTTTTTTTTTGAGACAGAGCCTCAAGCTATCCCCCTGGGTAGAGTGCCCTGGCATCACAGCTCACAGCAACCTCCAACTCTTGGGCTCAAGTGAGTCTCCTGCCTCAGTCTCCCAAGTAGCTGAGACCACAGGTGCCCACCACAACTCCCAGCTATTTTTTGGTTTCAGCTGTCATTGTTGTTTTGGCGGGCCTGGGCTGGATTCAAACCCGCCACCTTAGGTGTATGTGGCTGGCACCTTAGTCACTTGAGCCACAGGCGCTGAGCCTAAGACGGGGTTTCATTCTGTTCCCTAGGCTAGAGTGCCATGGCCTTAGTCTAGTTCACAAAAGCTTCAAACTCCTAGGCTCAAGTGACCCTCCTTCCTCAGCCTCCAAGCACCTGGGACTATAGGTATCTAGTTAATTTTTCTATTTTTAGTAGAGATAGGGTCTTGCTTTTCCTCAGGCTGGTCTCAAAATCTTGAGCTCAAGGAATCATCCCTCCTAGGCCTCCCAGATTGTTAGGATTATTGGTGTGAGCCACCGTGCCAGGTCCATTTTTGATGTTTGATTGTTGACAGCTTTCAATCTCCACCTCTCTTTCCTGTCTCTCCCACATGTGGGAACCAAGATAAAAAGTCCTTTTCAGAGGCCCTTACCTCTGAAAGCCAATAGGAATTTCAAAGTACACTGTAGCCCATGCTAGGAGAATTCTCCTCTATGCTAACTGTACCCTTTAACGATAATAAGAGCCCCAGACCACTCCCAAGCCTTTGCTCATCTTCTCATCAGTCCATGAACACTTTCCGTGCTGGGAGTCCCCAGACTAGTGGGCTAATTTTACTTTATATCCACTGGTGAGTAGACTGTGTCGTCTGTCTGGATATCTAATAAATTCCACCTCTGGACAGACTGATAAAAACAGTTTTCTATGTTCTTATCAGGAATACCTCCCCAAACCGTCTCCACTTGCAACATGCTTTAAATATCAGTCATTCTATCAATTCTATCAGGGTCATTATCTTGATGAACTTTCTCCTGGAATCTTCTGCCCTGCTTCAGTCCACCAGTGTGGTTGACTGGCATCCTTCACCTCTGTGGTCTTAGGTTCTCCATCATCCTGCCTTTCTCATGTACTAGAACCTTCTTTCCTGGATTCCCTTTTCTCTTTTCTTGTTTTGAGCAAACATATGAGAGCTGTCCAGAAAGCATGCAGCCATGCAATATGAAAAACAGTATTAACAATAGCTGGATACATTCTGGACAAGCCTCCGTATGCTGATGGCTTACTGAGAAATGAAACTGTGACGAAATGTTTGACCTTCAATGTCTGAAAACATCTATATTCTGCCTTCCCACTAAATTGATAGTATGGCTGCAAATAGAATTCTGGATCAGAAATAATTTTTTCTACTATTTTCTAGCATCCAGCATTGCTGTCCAGGAGTCTAAAGCCATTCTCACACCTGATTCATTTCAGAATCCTGCTTTTCTTTTCTGAAAGTTTTTAGAATATTCTCTTTGTCCACAGGGCTCTGCAATGTCATAATAATATGTATCTCAGAGCAGGTTTATTTTCATAAATTGTCCTAGGAACTCAATAGGACCTTTCAGTTTGCAAAGTCAGGTTCATTTTCTTTTCTTTCTTTCTTTTTTTTTTTTTTTTTGCAGTTTTTAGCCAGGGCTGGGTATGAACCGGCCAATTCTGGCATGTGGGGCTGGTGCCCTACTCCTTGAGCCACAGGTACCACCCTTTTCTTTTTTTTTTGAGATAGAGTATCATTATGTTGACTTTGATTGAGTGCTGTAGCGTCATAGCTCACAGCAACCTCCAACTTGTGGGTTTAAGTGATTCTCTTGCCTTAGCCTCCCAAGTAGCTGGGACTACAGGCACCCAGCACAATGGTTGGCTATTTTTTGGTTGTAGTTGTCACTGCTGTTTGGCAGGCCTGGACTGAATTCGAACCTGCCACTGTGGTGTATGTGACTGGCGCCCTAGTCACTGAGCTACAGGCGCTGAGCCAAAATTCAGGTGCTTTTATTCCAGGAAATTTTCTATGTTTCTCTAATTTCCCCTTCTCTATTTTCTCCATTTGTTTCTTTCTAGGACTCCTATTATTTAGACATGGAACTTTCTATATTAGTGTGTACCTTTCACATCTTTTTTGCTCCTCTTTTCATATCTTTATCTTTTTGTTTTACTTTGTGGGAGATTTCCTCAGCTTTATGTGTTAAATATTTACCTGAACCTTTCTTTTAAATTGTGACAAATTTTCATGTAAGAGTTTAGTTTTGGCCTCTGACTGCTACTTAAAAAAATTTTATAGTACCTGGTTCTTATCTGCCTATAATATTTCACCATCTTTAAAGTATTACTAATAGGTTTTGTTCCTTCTGAATCGTCTTTATTTCTTCCTAGTTGATTTTCTATAGTAATTTGTTTTGGCCTCTGTCGTTCTTATTAAAATATTCCATCAGTTGTCTGGAAATTGTTGGTTTTTGCCCATATCAAGGAGGGAGGCACTAAAAAGTTCTGGAAAGCTTGATTTATATGGCTCAGTCTGTCAACTATGGATTTCACTGTAGGACAATCTGCTGGCCAGAACTGTGGGAGGAAAGTGAGAAAAGGCAGCTATGGTTCATGACATTCAGTTGTAAACTTTTAGGAGGTTGCTTCTTGGCCTTGCCAAGTGCTGGCTTAGGAATCAGCTTTCTTGGGACCGACAAGTTCATTACTATTGAACTATAATTTTTACAGCTTCCAAAATTGCGTTGCTCCTGATTCCTCTTCAACTGTCTGTGGATTTATGCTTAAAAAAACTTCACTGACCTGACCATAGTTTTAGTGGATTTTCAGGAGGAACATAAACTACTGTGAGTACTGTCTGCTATTTCTAATAAGAATTAAAGCATACGTACCTTTTCCTCTATGACTATTAAAGTGTCTCCATTTTGGCCCTTGCCAAATTTACTGCCTTATCTTGTCTGTTCTCCACTCCAGTCACCTTTCAGTTTCTTGAATGTACCGCATTCTACTCTTGCCATCTGACCTTCACGAAAGCTGATCCCCCACAAAGAACTTCTGTTTGCAGCACAACTACCTACTTGGGTCTTCAGATCTCAGCTTAGGTGTGATTGCTCAGGGTGGACATCTCTTACCCTCAAAGTGTGGTAAAATCTTCCTGCTATAAAGATCCATATTGCTTGGTCCTTCCCCTATTTTAAAATGGTCATTTTTTATTGTGGTTTTGATATTATGTCCTGTGCAGGGAGGGCCTGTGGCCTGCTCTACCTCCTCCAGCGCAGTGTATCCAGCTCTTAGCACAGTGCCTGTGACAGCAGGTGCTCAAAACGGGTTTGGTGAATAAACAAATGAATACAAGAGAAATTACTTGCTTATGATAAGGAAATAGTCCTGAAAACTGATTCTCACAGTGCTTTCACTTTTACTCTGGCTGCCTATCCCTGTGTTCTTGGTTTGTAATTAAAAGAAATCAAATATACTGGATTTGGTGCTTCTAAATTGGAAAAAGTAAATAATGACTCCTTAAGCTTATAGGTGGGGAGGGCTGGGATAATTATTTAGCTGTAATTTACAGATGAGGAAGAAGATTGGTAAAACTATATGGCTTGTAAGAGAAGGTTCTAGAACCGAGAATGACTATTTTCTGCTTCCAGCCCTGTTTTCTTTTTCACTGTTTGAAAAACACCTAAGATGTTATCTCTCTAACCCTTTTGTCCTTCATGCTCTGGAGGTACCTTGAGGTTGTTCTCTGTATCTAACGTTCATCAGATAACCACCATCATGTTGCCATCATAGCTTGGCAATCAGTGAATTTTCACCTGGTGTGGGAAGTGCAAAAATCACCTTGGGAAAAAAAGAAAAGAAGTTACCTTGAAGGCTTTCTTTCTTTTTTTTTTTGTTGATGCAGTCTCACTCTCTTGCCCTCGAAAACATTGATATCACACAGCTCACAGCAACCTCCAACTTCTGGGCTTAGGCAATTCCCTTGCCTCAGCTTCCCAAGTACCTGGGACTCCAGGTGCCTGCTACAATTTTTCTGGCTATTTTTTTGTTGCAGTTCGGCGAGGGCCTGGTTTGAGCCCACCATCCTCAGTATATGGGGCCAGTGTCCTTCTCACTGAGCCACAGGTGCCATCCTCAATGCTTTAAATTTCTTTCTTATAAGGTAGGAAAAAGCAAAATACAGCATTAGAATTTAGAAGTTTTGATCCATCCATTAACCTGTTGGAGTTTGGTCAGTTTCTTGAACTTTCTTACCTTTAGCGTATTTCTTATCTATACAATAAGGGCAACCATGACTATACCCAAAGTGTATCAAAAGAAAAATGCCATACCTAATTCTATAAAAATGCTTTATAAAGGAAAACTTACTGGTAACCAAAAGTGTGTCAATCTAAAACCTGTGTGAGGATCTTGGGCATATTCTCTTAACATCTCTAGGGCCATTTCCTTGTGTGACAAAGTGATAATGATAATGTCTCTTTGAGTATCATATGTTAAAATAAAATGAGATTTATCAACTCATAGCCTATTATAAAAAGCCTAAGTTTTTTTGGCCATATTTTATGACTGCAAATAGTAAGTTGTTTTAGCTAGAGGATATTGTATTCGCAATGATACTATCAATACAATTATACTATAGTTGCCTTTTCTGGCTTGAAGTAGTGGATTAGAATAGACACAGTTCACATTCTTCACAGGTGAACTATGAAGAGCCTTAGGGAAAAGACTGATGTTTTTGATGTAAGATTTGTATTTTTGAACTTAACTGCCCCTAACAGGGGTTGTTTGGATTGACCAAAAGGCATTAGGTTTTAATTTACTAAGGTATTAGCTTCAGATCCATGTCTAGAGTTCAATTACAGGACTGACCTCTGAAGTTTAGTTCTCATGAATGCAACATGATACATCGATATTGATGATGTTTACAAATGAGGACCCTTAGTTAATGGCACATTGGCACCATACAGAAGAATAACACCAAAGGGTATAATTAAGTGAATCACATCTTAGTTGGAAATAGTGGTAGATATTTGCTCATACTAACTTCTATAGTACAGATTATATAACAATGAAAACTATAAATGATATGCTATTATGATATTTAAGCATGGTTTAATGGGAGAGGGGAATCTGCTGGTTTTCCAATGTATGTTTTAATCCTGGTGGTTTATCTTCTTCAGAACTATTCTGAGCTAATTTGTGTTTAACGTCATTTGGATATATTTACAACTTCTTTGTTCTTTCTATAGTCATTTGGAAGTAAATCAATTTATTTAGGTCCCAAGATCTCTTGAAGTGTATGATAAAAAAAGAGAGAATCATCTAAAAACAATTAAACAGGCTCGGCGCCTGTGGCTCAAGTGGCTAAGGCGCCAGCCACATACACCTAAGGTGGTGAGTTTGAATCCAGCCTGGGCCCACCAAACAACAATAATAGCTGCAACCAAAAAATAGCCGGGCGTTGTGGCGGGCACCTATAGTCCCAGCTACTTGGGAGGCGGAGGCAGGAGACTTGCTTGAGCCCAGGAGTTGGAGGTTGCTGTGAGCTGTGATGCCACAGCACTCTACCCAAGGGGACAGCTTGAGACTCTGTCTCAACAAACAAACAAACAACAAAAAAAAAACAATTAAGCAAACATAGGTCTTATTCCTGAACAAGCCTGGAGGTTTGTGTTAGGGGGGTGATTTCTGTAAATGTGAAAAGGATCTGAATTAGGAATAAGCAATGGACGGCTAAAGGAATGAGGAGAAGGAGAAAGGGGGATGCCTCCATTTACCCGAGCTGGTAATACACTATTTCTGCATCTTTCCATTTTACTCCTCTGATTCCAGTTTGCTTTTTGCCAAAAAACCCAAAAGCAACACCTCCCCCCAAACAGAAAAAGGAACCCTGAAGACTGGACACTGTCCAATAGCAGGAACATAAGAATCAGTGACAAGAGGTTTGGATTCTCTGTACTAATTTCACTGATGACCTACTGAGAACTCTGTAAGTCACTTAACCTTGCAATACTTCAGTTCCTTCATGTGTTCAGAAAAGGAGGATAAATCTGATCCTAAAAATAATTAAATAGGATGACTATTCAGAGTTCTAAGAGGATATTTAATTATGTAAATTTCCACCACTTTAATAATTACACGCTGAGAGTAATGTCTTGATCTTAAGCTATGATTTGGTTAAATTCCAAAATTTTACATTAGCAAATATATCTTTTGTTCTAAACTTCATTTTCCAACTCTATTCTCCTGGGCCTTGGTATCCTTGTTTAAGGAATTTCTTTTCTTTGATAACACCCTTCAAACTGTTTTAGCAGCATGCTTCTGCTTTTGCTGGTACTTTGGATTCTAATCAAATCCTTCATACACATATGTCGTCTTATTTGGATTAGGATTCTTTTTCTTAAATCTACTGCCAGTATATTAGCCTGCTATTTTTCTTATGTGGAAAAGATCTATAATAATTTAATTTTCTAATAAAAGCATAATTTTCTTTTTTTTTTTGGATACAGAGCCTCAAGCTGTTGCCCTGGGTAGAGTGCCATAGCATCACAGCTCACAGCAACCTCAAACTCTTGGGCTGAAGCTATTCTCTTGCCTCAGCCTCCCAAGTAGCTAGGGACTACAGGCGCCTGGCTATTTTTTTTTTGGCTGGGGCTGGGTTTAAACCCTCTGCCTCTGGCATAAGGGGCCAGTGCCCTACTCCTTTGAGCCACAGATGCCACCCCAAAAGCATAATTTTCATACATAGAACTAGAAATAACATATCAAATTACATTTCATATAATTTTTGTCAGTGGATCTTTGTCTTTTTGTGTGTATGAATTACTTTTTTTTTTTTTTTTTTTGAGACAGAGCCTCAAGCTTTCCCCCTGGGTAGAGTGCCATGGCATTACAGCTCACAGCAACCTCCAACTCCTGGGCTCAAGCGAGTCTCTTGCCTCCGCCTCCCAAGTAGCTGGGACCACAGGCGCCCGCCACAACGCCCGGCTATTTTTTGGTTGCAGCCATCATTGTTGTTTTGGCGGGTCCGGGCTGGGGATTCGAACCCGCCACCTTAGGTGTACGTGGCTGGCGCCTTAGCCGGTTGAGCTATAGGCGCCGAGCCTGAATTACTCTTTATTAATGTATCTAGTGTAAGTTGATGAGGTGGAAATTTTATCAGAAAATTTAGAATCAGAATTCTGTAGAAATGAATGACTCTAAAAGTCACTCACTTGTCTAAGTCTATGAAAGACTTAGTGGTAGAGTGAGGTCTAGAACTCATCAGACCTCGGTTCCCAGGCATTGCTGTTACTACAGTAGGCCTAATACATTTGCATACTTTTTTTTTTAGAGACAGAGTCTCACTTTGTCACCCTCAGTAGAGTGCTTTGGCATCACAGCTCACAGCAACCTCCAGCTCTTTGGCTTACGTGATTCTCTTGCCTCAGCTTTCTGAGTAGCTGGGACTACAGGCACCTGCCACAATGCCCGGCTATTTTTTGTTGTTGTTGCAGTTTGGCCGGGCTGGGTTTGAACCTGCCACCACCTGCACCCTTGGTATATGGGGCTGGCGCCCTACTCACTGACCCACAGGTGCCGCCTATATTTGCATACTTTTACTGATGGCTTTGGTTAAGGCCAATCTATGTTGGGTACAGCTTCTCAGATAAACTTATCTCTTTGTATTAGACACTGCATCTTTAATTCAGGCCATCCAAAACTATAACCTTGTGAACCAGAAGTTGAGATGAAGAACTGGCCCAGAGCCATCCTCCCACTGAAAATACATATGCTACACAGATGCTGATAGTCATCTTTTTTTCCAAGTATAACACATCACTTCTCAGCGGCAACAATCCACTCTATTCATCTGACATTTAGTGTATGTTCTCTACGACACAGGTACCGTGCCTTTCTTATCTTAGGGTCCTTGCCCTCAGGGAACTTACAATCAGAGATAAAGGCAAATGTGAAACAAGTAACAAAGAGTCAAATCCTCAGATATAAGTATACATATATTGAAGGCATGAAGTTAAACATTTCCTTCTTTGCATTGTAGTTTCTTGCAAAATTTGCCATTTTAATATGTAACCAAGAAAGGGAGAAGATAAGCATATTATAGAAAGGTTGGTTATTCATAATTGCTAAGCTTTGTTTGGTTCATGACTAACAACTATTTCCCCTGCCAGGTATGCTGCTGTAATTAGATGATCTCTTTTTTTTTTGTATTTGTTAATATTTTTATTATAAAAATAATGCATCTTTGGATAAAATATTCAAACTATTGGATACATAGAAGGTATAAAGTACAAAATAAAAAATATTTTTTTTCTAGAAATCTTCTATGCACATGGAACTTATATGTATATGTTTTTCCACAAATAGTTTAATATTAAACATGCTTTTCCCCCTTGACATATTTTTACATCAGTACATATTGCTCCATGTCATTTTTAAAAATGTTGCATACTGGCCTGGTGTGGTGGCTCATGCCTGTAATCCCAGCACTCTGAGAGGCCAAGGTAGGTGGATTGTTTGAGCTCAGGAGTTTGAGACTAGCCTGAGCAAGAGTGAGATGCTGTCTCTACTAAAAATACAGAAACCAGCCCAGCACTGTGGCAGTGCTTGTAGTCCCAGCTACTGGGGAGGCTGAAGCAGGGGGATTGATTGAACCCAGGAGTTTGCTGTTGCTGTGAGCTAGACTGATGCCACTGCATTCTAGCCTGTGCAAATGAGTGACACTCTGTCTCAAAAAGAAAAAGCAAAAAAGTGGCATATGCTGGTGACCTAGCATACTTTTGTGTACTTTCATCATAATTTATTTAAGAAGAAGTTGACTTCTTTTAAAAAGAAAAAGCAGAAAGGTGAAATGATATATTTTACGTACCATATATTTGAAACAGCCCTTGTCAGAGTGAATAATAGTACAGACACAGACATATAGTAGTCAAAGTGTATTAAATTAATGACTATTTCTTCACCTTTGTTGACTGGTAGAACCCATCAGCGTTTTGATTGGTTGTTTTTGTCCTTTCATTTATAACTGCTGATAACTTTCTCCTTAACTAACCTGAGGAAGTGGTAAAAGTCAAACTTCTTCCTGTATGAGGCCATACTTAGTGCTGTCTGTAATTGTCTAGACATGGCAGCCAGGATCCCAAAGCCTTGCATTTTAACTCATACTGACCTTACCGATGGATTCCCAGCCTTCCTCTGCTCCCCACTTGGCTTAACTTCCTGTCTTTTATCAGTGGCAATCTATCAAGACCCCATAATGTACTCAGTGTGGGCAGAACAAATCAGTGTTTCACTTCACAATTTAAGGAAGGCAGGGGGCTAGTTTTTGTTTTAAGATAAAAATCTTTTAACAAAACATAAACTCCTCAAAACTTCCTTTAAACCAAACAGCATGGTCACACCCTCACAAGCTATTACTTACACAGCCGGAAGCCTCAAGATCACTAGCATTTCTATTCATAAGGAGTTGGCTGGCCCCAAATCAACACATTCAAGCCCTCCCCCACCTTCCTTTTTTCTCCCCTGGGAGACTGACGTTTAGCGCTCTCGCTGCACCATGTTTTATTAGAATGAAGATGATGTGTGTTTGCTGCTGGAACTCTATGTCCTGGGATTTTAGAAAACCTCTCCCATACCTTTCTAAAGTTCATTTTTTTGAGGGGGGGGATGGAGATCGGAATTTTTTTAGCCGCTATGTCTTCCAATTCAGAAATATGTTGTAAGAATGGGTTGTACAGGGACTCAGGACTGTGTTTGCTATTTACTCCAGAACTCGGAAATCGCCTACATCTATCACCCACATCAGAGACAGGCATGAGGGAACGACCAGGAGCCCTGCCTTCTAGGCGGTTACAGTTGAAGGATCCGGTTCTGCACTTGACCTCAAAATCAAACCCAAATGAACAAAAAAAGGGGCCCAGCCTTTCGATGTGGATCTTTTCCTTCACAGCTTTCCCCACAAAATTTTAACAAAAGTCCCCCTTAAATCTGAATGCATCCCCAAGGCCTTACCGCACCCCGTCCGGGAGGCAGGCGTGGCGGCCGCCCTCCAACCCAACTCCGTGCCTTTTTCACACGCGCTCGTGGCAAGGAGAAAACCGCTCAAACGGTCCGGACTCAGCCGGTTTCCTTTCGGTAGTCTCCTCGCAGCCTAAGATGCGGTCCCCAGACGCCACCGGCTCCAGTCGGGCCAGTGCACGGCTCTCTGCGGTCCCCGAGCGCGCGGGCGGGGCGGGCAGGGCCCAGGAGCGCGGGCGCCCGGGAGGGGGCGCCGCCGGGTCGCCAGCCGGCCGGGGAGGCCGCAGAGGACGCGGGCTCGGAGCGGGGAGACGGGTCGTGCCAGGGTCCCGCGCTCCCGGCCTTCCCG
>NW_003852400.1:18336116-18338874 GCF_000181295.1 Otolemur garnettii
GTCCGCAAGTCGGGGCTGCGAACTTCTCCCCTCCCGCCGGCCCAGCCCCGTCCCGCGCACTCGGCGACTCGCAGCTCCCGCACCGTGTCCCCGGCCCGCCCCCGCCTCCTCCTTCGGCCGCACCACCCCCCCTGCCGGCCGCGCTCCTCTCGGTTACAAAGGAGGGAAAATGAGCCGGGCGGCGGCTACGCGGCGCGGGGCCACCACGGCGGCGGTCAGCGCGGCCGCCCCTGGCACCACGTAAAACGCCCCCGCCCGCCCAGCCGCGGCCCAGGCCCGGGCCGAGCCCGCCGCCCGCCGCCCGCCGCCCCAGCCCTGCGCGTCGCCTCCCGGCCCGGGGAGGAGGTGCTGGAGGAGGAGGAGGCGCCGCCTTCCCGGCGGCGCGCGCCCTCGCCGTTGTCTTTGCTCCGCTCTGGACCAGTTTAGCGAAGTTGCCGCGGCCCGGCGTCGCCCAGATGTGCGACCTCATTGAGCCGCAGCCGGCCGAGAAGATCGGCAAGATGAAGAAGTTGCGGAGAACTTTGTCGGAGAGTTTCAGCCGCATCGGTGAGTAGCGCACTGTCCCCCGCGCCCCCAGCGCCCGCGCCCTCGGCCCCGCGCCCCCCGCCGCGCTCCTGGCACTAGCCATGCAGCTGCCACCCGGCTGGCGTGGAGTGAGCTGCGGGCGAGGGACCGAGTGAACCGTGCTGGCCACCTGAGTTGGAGGGGGAGAGAGAAGACAGAAAGGAAAGAGACCTCTCGCCCCAGGACCTGAGGGCTCATTTGTGGACTGTCTTCAAGCCTACAGTTTCGGTCTTCCCTCCCCGCCACTCGTGCTCCCTCTTTTCGCGCCCGTGGGGGACGGGCAAGGGGACAGCTCGGTCTCCACCGCACGCGAGGCTGTAAGGCCGCTTGGGTCACTTGTTATTTTTTGTACGCAGGCTTTGGTATTAGGCCAGTGATTTAGCTTTGGAAATTGGTGAAGCGTTGGATTGTGCCCTAGTATTGTTTAACACATCCAACCTAAAGGGAAGTGGGACAGTTACCTTGGGACCTATTGTTCGGTACTTCGGGTCCTAGAAAGCGAAATTTGGGTGTTCATTTTCAAGGTGTCCGAGTCTTCCCGCTGCTGGAGAGAATGAGCGCTGTTAAGTTGTCTGGACATTTAAGAATAAGTCTTCTGAACTTGTTCCATTTACAAGAGCTCAGGGGCTATTGTCTGTTAAATCAACCAACTGAGCAACAAAAACCCACCCAGATCTGTTCAGGACACTAAAGAATAAATTCATGTCACAGGCTATACCAGGGTGACAACAGTGTTACGTGGAATGGGGTTGTTAGATTTTGCGTGTTGGGCTTGAAAACGCCCTTTAACCTGAAGAAGCTAGCTCCCCTACTGTCAGAACTTTCCTGGATCCAGGTAACTGCGCTCAGGGAGAGAATGCTACAGGCACAGAAAATTACCCCTCAGAGTCCCTAAGAAACCCTCTAGCCTTTGTTTCGCTTGTTTCACATGTCATCCATGTTAATGAAGGTGCTAACAGAAGTTAAGCATAAAGGTGCTTCATTTCTTAAAATAAAACCCCGGAGAGCACGTGAGTGTTGATAGTCATCTTTCCACCCATTCATTGTAAAATAAGCAAACTTTCTTCAAGAAAGAGAAAACAATGGATCAAAATTTAGCCGAGGGTTTGTTGTTACTGTCTTCTGACTTCAAGTTTTGTGTTTGCATACAGAATCTTTGGCAAGACGACTCTAAAGTTAAGGTGTAGAACCCATCTTTAGTCCTGGTCTCTTTTCTTGCGAATATTGAGTATTAGCAATTTCACTCTTCCAAGTTAGGAATGCATGTGTGTGTGTGGGGGGGAGTTCCTGCATTCACAGGAGTTTGAAGCCAAGGAGCGTGTGAAAGAGCAAGGTGTTGAGCCCAGTGCATTATTAATGAGGATTAATTAATAATGCTCTGACCCAAAATCTTCACAGATGTGCGTTCTGGAGTCCATTAAGCCCTGTTCTAAAACACATTCACTGTATATTTACTAATGCTAATGATTCACTTGGAGCCCCTCCAGGTTTGTGTTAAATAATTTATCACAACTGAGTCTCAGCAAGAAACCAAGGATGTTAATATAAAAATTCTTTATGTTTAAATAATTTCAAGGTTTTAATAGACAATCAGTAAAATTTGGATTAAGTACAATGCTGGCAAATGGGCATTATAGTTAATTGGATTTTCTAGCTTACTGAGATTTAGTGATGTGAAACTCCTTTTGAGCCTAACTCTTGTTAAAATGTCCTTTAAGATCTAGTGGATTTTATATCCTCTCTTTAGGAAATAGAGTACAGAGCATTGAACATAACTGATTATTTCTCGTATTGATGGAAGATCATGATTCTGAGTAGCATATCTCATTGTGGAATAGTGTAAAGGAGATATTGAAGTTTTAGGTGATTATAGTTGTCTACCAAACCAGGACATTATTTAAAGAAAAATAAATGTTTCTTATCTACTAGTTAACTTGGTGTTTTATATCCTGTTTGCAAAATTGAAAGCAGTGAAATTACTGATTGAGGATTTTTAAGGTGCTAGAGGTTGTTGAATTGAGGCTTTTCCTTGGGGTTGTATAGTGAGGAGTTAGGGATGTGAGCTATGTGTGAGACAGACTGGGCATTCCTGGTGTTGCCACGCCCAGCTGAGTGAACTTGGATAGGTCCCTCAACTTTGTGCTCCACTCTTTCTTTCTTTCTTTTCTTTCTTTTCTTTTCTTTTTTTTTTTTT
>NW_003852400.1:18339002-18358834 GCF_000181295.1 Otolemur garnettii
TTTTTGGTTGCAGCCATCATTGTTGTTTGGCCAGCCCGGGCTGGATTCGTACCCCCCACCTTAGGTGTATGTGGCTGGCGCCTTAGCCACTTGAGCCACAGGCACCGAGCCTCCAATTTTTCATGTACAATTAAGTTCTGTTGTTGGTACTTAGTGAAGTAACGCATAGGATGTTCTATGTGGTACATAATAAAGTCTTAGTAAATGCTTGATAATAATGATATCATTATTATCATTGCTAGGAGTTGCATAGTAGTGATACAACTGATCTTGTATGTGGAAAGCAAGAGAAGGAGGAAGCAGTGGTCACTAACTTTGTAGTATACTAGCCTGAAAACCCGATGTGTTTTGGAGTTAGGGAGGCCTGAGTTTAAACCCTGTTTTCCCTGCTGCTGTGTGCCTTTGACAACTGGTAGAATTTCCCTAAAGCCCAGAGTTCTCATGTATAAATATTCATAAGGTTGTTGTGAAGATTAAATCATATGAAATATATAAAATATCTGGTACAATATCTGTCACATAGTGAAGATCAATAATGGAGGCTGTTATTATTCCTTCCAAAGTCTCTGTTTATCCCGTCATCCTCCTTCATTGGTCCTTATTAAGAGATGGTGGAGTGAATGGTTTATTTCTGTAGAATACTCCAACACTGCAGTGCAATCATTTCCTTTAACCAATCTATGATGGCTTTTAAAATAAAAATCCTGACTTTATTGTGCTTTTTTTTAGTACTATTTAAAAGAGTAGCTTGTTATACGACAAATTATACAATATCATTTCCTAATCATTCATCTACAGAAAATGAGGACAGTGTTTGAAAGTATATGATGTTCGGTCATTGTTTATCATTAATAAGATAATTCTGAATACGTAAAAGAGCAATGCTAATGGTTAATTTATTTACACATTTGAAATCATGCTGACTTTGTCACTATCCAGCCCAAATACAGCTGATCTGAGATTGCTGCATTATAAAAGGTCTAATAAAACACATTGGCTTTCAAGCAATAGTGCTCTAATTTATGACATCTGCCAGGGAGTGACTACAATATAGGCCATGGTTCTTTTATAAGATGGGTGTAATTGAATTTTAAAGTCACCCATTGAGTTCAGTAGTATTTATGGTTTTTTGCTAAATAGTGTTCGTGTGGCCATTTATTTAGGAATTACTGTAGTTATCTCACATTTTTTCTTTCAAATTTAGGCTAACAAAGACAAATGGGACTTTAAATAATACTAAAATCTTTTCCTTCTTTTCTCTTTTTGTTCCTTTTAATTTTTGTGTGTTAGTCTAGGAGGAAAAAGGTTTTGAGTAATATATGGTGGATGGTTAAGGTCAAACTAACATTCTTTCCTATTCCTTTGAATGCATTCTTTGGCACTTACTTAGATTATCTCCTAGAGAAAGGAAGTTTATATTCTGTAATACTTGGGATGAACCTTATATATATCATTTCTTTAAAGGATGTTGTTTGTAAAAAAATTGAATAAAAAGAAGACACAGAATTTTGGAGTTTGTTACCTTGTGCTGTGAGTGTGTAATTCTAGAGTCCAGTTTCCATTTGATAAATTTGTTCTGTTAGCAAAGATAAAGGTATAGACACAAAATTTAACAATTGTACTATATTCTCCAATGTAACTTGAAAAGAAATGATTTATGGGCGGCACCTGTAGCTCAGTGGGCAGGGCACCGGCCCCATATGCCAAGGGTGACAAGTTCAAACCTGGCCCTGGCCAAACTGCAACAACAAATATAATAGCCGGGTGTTGTGGCGGGCACCTGTCGTCCCAGCTACTCAGGAGGCTGAGGCAAGGGAATCACCTAAACCCAGGAGCTGGAGGTTACTGTGAGCTGTGTGACGCCATAGCACTCTACTGAGGGCGATAAAGTGAGACTCTGTCTCTACAAAAAAAAAAAAAAAAAAAAGAAATGGAATTTATTCTTATGATCTTTTCAGAAGAGAAAACAGTATATGATTCTTTTCTTTTTCTTTGAGACAGGGTCTTACTTTGTTGCCCTCAGTTGAGTGCATCATAGCTCACAGAAATGTCAAACTCTTGGACCCAAGTGATCCTCTTGCCTCAGCCTCCCGAGTAGCAGCGACACAGGTGCCCGCTATAATGCCCAGCTATTTTTTTAGAGACGAGGTCTCACTCTAGCTCAGGCTGATCTTGAACTCGTGAGCTCAGGCAGTCCATTGCCTTGGCTTCCCAGAGTGCTGGGATGACAGGCATGAGCCACCGTGCCTGTCTGACTGTATGATTTTTACATGCCATACATCAGTGTGCTTCAAAGTATAAGATGCTGTCCTTTTGCCACTGAGGTGCAAGACTCATTAATGCAGCAAATTGTCTTCCTGTGTGCCAGATATTGTGCTGACACAATGTGACTGGTCTTTATCTTCAAGGATATTTTTGGAAGATGGGGCAGTAAATGGGTATTGACAATCTAAATTAACAGATTCTACCATGAGAATTAGTGAGAATTAGCAAAATTTGAGTTGGAGAGCACAGGAAAAGGAAAATTTGTTATCCTTATAGTGAGATTCTGGAAAGCTTTCTAGAGGAGGCCATGTCTGAGCAGAGGACTGGATAGAGTATCTGCTCATCTTAAATATAATAGTTTATTGTGTGCCCCTTTGTTAATCCAGAATAATGCAATATGTTTGTTATTCCATGAAATCCTTGAAGACAACTGTGGATTTACGTTTACATGAATGATTAATGACAGTTGGGAAATGTGATCAATAATGTTTGTTTAGGTCAAAATTTACTAATTAATGGCTTGATAACTATCTGGCAAAGACACCTTTAATTGGTCTTTATTGTCACTGTTATTAACTGTTGTTCAGGGAAGGGATTCAATCCTAGAAAGAGACAGGATTCTCCCTGCTGAGTGAGGTAGCTCACATCTATAATCCTTTCACTCTGGGAGGCTGAGGCAGGAAGATTTCTTGAGCTCTAGAGTTCAAGACCAGCCTGAGCAAGAGTGAGACCCCTGTTTCTACTAAAAATAAATAAAATAGCTGGTGGTGGTGGGTTCTGTAGTCCCAGCTACTCTAGAGGCTAAGGTAGGAGGGCCACTTGAGCCCTGGAGTTTGAAGTTGCTGTGAGCTAGGATGATGTTATGGCTCTCTCTCTAGCCTGGGCAATAGAGTAAGACTGTGTCTCAAAAAAAAAAAAAAAAAAAAAAAGAAAAGATAGGATTCAAAGATTCAATATTCAGAAGAAACCATATAAGGTTTCTATCTAGCAATGAGAGATGTCAATGTATCAGTAGTAGTGGTTTTGTTTTTTTTTTTTTTTGAGACAGTCTTAAGCTGTCACCCTCCATAGAGTGCTCTGGCATCACAGCTCATAGCAACTTCAAACTCTTGGGCTTAGGCGATTCTCTTGCCTCAGCCTCCCAAGTAGCTGGGACTATAGGCATCTGCCACAATGCCCACTGTTTTTTGGTTATAGTTGCCATTGTTGTTTGGCAGACCTGAGCTGGATTCGAACCTGCCAGCTCTGTTGTATGTGGCTGGCACCCTAGCCGCTGAGCTATAGGCGCTGAGCCAGTAGTAGTGGTCTTATATAATACTCTGAGCTTGAGGGTATTGAGCAAAGGAAAGAATTGGCCTTTTGTTTTTCGTATGTTAGAAAAGATACATGTTTCTTCTGTTTTTTCCTTTTCTTGCTACCTGCAGACCCTGCCTCTTTACTCAGAATGTTGAAGAATTTGTCGGGACTTAGGAGAGGAGAAGGAAATGGTGGTCCAGTGTGAATGTTCAAGACTTTCTAGGTGTCTGTGCTTCATTTCTCACCTTGAGCGTTTTCATTCCCTAAGGGATGGTGCCAGTTGTAGCTCTTACTGGGTGCTTGGCTTAAGAAAATAAATGGCTAAATTTCCAGAACTTTCATAATGTCCAAAGCAAATTGCTTAACAATTTGTGCTGTGAATCGTAAGCTTGCCACTTTGCATCTTGCACAGCAATCACAGACTCTGTGTGCTCCATTGATCTTTCTTGAATGATCTAAGGATGAGGCTGTATGATAATTTGCTCCTGTGTGACTTTGTATTACAAATCAATGAGCTATTCATTTCTTATTCCAAAAAAATTAGTTTTTCAGAAGGAGCAACTTATTTACCTTTAGAATTGTATTACTAATACTTTGTTAAGGACTCAGCAGACAAATGTGTTGATTAAAGCAAACACCTTAAGTTGAGGAAGTGGGGCGTATAGTCTAGTAACATTTATGATTGGTATTTAAAGAAATGATAGCCATTAGGAATGCCTAGGATCTTGTATCTTTCTATCAAAGTAGGTTATTTTAGTCATGATGTAGGTAAGTCAAGCCAAATACAAAATAAAATATGTGCAGGTAATTGAACGTAAGATAAACCATTTGAGAATGGGACAAGGTACTTTTATTTTCCATTCAGAAGAAATTGTTATCTCATGAAGTAGAGAAGTCTATTATAGATCCCTTTCTTAGACAAAAAGGAAAGAAGTTTTTAGAAATATTTTAACTTCTGCAGCCTATCTGCATTCCTCTTAAATCACTCAATCACCACAATCACATCCTTCTTGATCCTTTTGAAAAGATGCATATTATGTGAAACAGAGAAAATAACCTTTTCAGACTGCTGGAATGTGTATTAGGAGTTTTTACATGATAGCTTCAGTTTAGGCATATTACTTTTCTCAGTGCTTAATTGCCAAAATAATTTGCTTTTCATTGCTTTTGTCACAACAAAGTTTTCCAATTGATAGCTGCCCAAGTATTTCTATCCAGACTAAAACTTGTGGTGTAGAGCATTAAACACCTATATGTAGTTCTATAAATTTGAGACATTTCTCCAACTAGTGGTTTCAGAGAAATTAGCTATTTTGTGCGTTCTCCTTAATGTGAAACATTCTGAATAATTGTGAAATCTAAGGAACAAGGTGTTTGCCAGATACAGGTTAAATTCTCTTTCTGTTTATTTTATTTATTTATTTGTTTTAGACAGTGTCTCACCACTTTGTCACCCTTGGTAGAGTGCCGTGGCATCACAGCTCACAGCAACCTCCAGCTCTTGGGCTTAGGTGATTCTTTTGCCTCAGCCTCCCGAGTAGCTGGGATTATAGGCACCGGCCACAACGCCTGGCTATTTTTTTGTTGTTGCAATTTGCTGGGGGCTGGGTTTGAACCCACCACCCTTGGTATATGGGGGCAGCGCCCTACTCTCTGAGTCACGGGCGTCACCCTTCTCTTTCTCTTTAGAGTGATAACCTGCCAGATCTGAAGATATGTACAGTCATATAATAGTGCCGAATAATGTCATTTTGTCTACGAGGGACTGCATTTACTAGGACCACATATGCCATGTGATCCCATAAGATTATTACACTGTGTTTTACTGTACCTTTTCTATGATTAGATATGTTTAAATACTCAAATACTTACCATTGTGTTCCAGTTGTCTACAATAGAGTAGAGTAATATGCTGTAGAGGTTTGTAGCCAGGGAGCAGCAGGCTGTCCCATTTAGCCTAGGTGTGTAGTAGAATATATTGTCTAGATTAGTGTTAAATACAGCGACAAAATCGCCTCGTGACAAATATCTCAGAACTTATTCCTGTTGTTCAGCTGTAAAGGACTAGGTACTTAAAATATTTTTGAAGCGTTTGCTGATGCCTATAAAATATCCTGAACATAATGTTTTCTTTGAAAATATTTTATTATCGGCTCGGCACCTATAGCTCAACTGGCTAAGGCGCCAGCCACGTACACCTAAGGTGGTGGGTTCGAATCCCCAGCCCGGACCCGCCAAACAACAATGATGGCTGCAACCAAAACATAGCCGGGCGTTGTGGCGGGTGCCTGTGGTCCCAGCTACTTGGGAGGCAGAGGCAGGAGACTCGCTTGAGCCCAGGAGTTGGAGGTTGCTGTGAGCTGTAATGCCACGGCACTCTACCCAGGGGGACAGCTTGAGGCTCTGTCTCAAAAAAAAAAAAAAAGAAAATATTTTATTATTAAATATGAGGGTGTTCAGCATACCCCTGGGTGGAGGGCTCAATTACAACTTGAACTTTACCTTAGAAATGAAAACAGCGTAACCTAAACATTTGTACTCTCCTGTTAACCTGAAATTAAAAGAAAATAAAAATAAAGATTTATCATGCTGCAATGTTTGAATTGTGTCTCTTACTCTCCCGTGCTTCTTTTGCACCCTTAGTTTTTCATTACTGTACTTGAACTTCTCTTAGTAGGAAAATGTCGCTCAGGGCGCTATGCAGAGCGAGTATCATCCTGACACTTGGTTTGGGAGGTCTGTGTACCACACATGATGACATATGTCCCCAAATCCAGGAGTTTAGGGGGAAATTTCTAAAAGATTACTTTGTGATTCTTTTATACTTTGATTAAAACACGCTCCAACTAAAGAAGTGATGGGGAAGGGTATACAGGCTTCTTTTCCATATTTGGGAAGACCGTTCCATTTACATATTTATGAAAAATTTCTCACAAAGATGCAGGCTGTGCAGTTCTCTCTTTTTCATTTGCACTTCTCCTGTTTGTATCATAACATTGTTATTCAGGTTGGGGTGCAATTTACTTTCTGAAATGAAAACACCATACTGCTTTGTTTATTTCTATTTTCTAGAACTCAGCTATTCAGTCTCTTCGACAATAACTGTTTCCTTTCCCTCTTTTATTTCATAGCTTTGAAGAAAGACGACACCACCTTTGATGAGGTAGGTTAAATTTCTCTATCTAATGTCAGATGTATTTAATTACTGCCAGGTAATATCAATAGGTGCTACCTTTGCATGTAGAATAAAAAAAAATGCCTTAGAAGACCAAACAAATAAGAGATGATATGTTTAGTTACATTACATTATTTTTCAATTTTAAATAATTATTCAGGTGAATTTTGGTAGCAGCCAACAGAAGTATGTTTTTTTAAATTAATGTACATGCTGATTCCCAGACACATGCTGGCCTTTGTGCTGCTGCTTTCTTGCTGGTGGCCGTGTTCAAGAAGTCCCGTGTGGTGTCCATGCGGAGGGCTAGTCTGGAGCTGCTGGTACACTGGGCATCAGGGCTTCCTTGCAAACCTTGGCTGAATCAGGCTCTGAGCTGGTGTTGACGCCACATATTGTTTGTCCGTCTCCCAAAGGAGGAGCTGACTTTTCCTGTTCTAGTTTTCCTATTCTTTGTATATCAGATCTGTCTTTATCTACTTGCTACAAAGTACAGGGTGTCCCAAAAGTCACCATATAGAGAGAAAATGGGAAATTGTAGCTAAATGTACCCTTATTTACAAAATATCCATTACAAAATTTTACAGAATATTTGCAAAACCTTCTCTGCATATTGGCCATCTCTTTGTAAAATTTTGTAATGAATGTTTTGTAAACGAAGGTATGTTTCGCTGCAATTTCACATTTTCCTTTTGTGTAGTGACGTTTGGGACACCTGTAGTAAACAAGCCGGCTCTAGTAAGGCAGGAGGTTCATATGTAATTAATAGTATGTTGAATGTGATTATTCAATTTTATTATTTTCTGAGTTTTTATGGTATTAAGTGGGAATCAGAGAAATAACATGTGCTTGCAAAACATTTTCAGCATGCTATAGAGGGAAATGTTTCACCATCTAAAGCCATTGACTTGTGTTGTACACTGGACCACGTGTGTATATATGTTGGGTTGGGTGTATTTATATGTGGATAGAGATGTATCTATCTGATGTGCTTACTGTAACTACAGCCTAATGAAGTGAGAGATAGTTTGGTTTTGCTGTTTAACAGTTACAGAGTCCATGAAATATGCTACCTGTCCTCCCTCTGCTGCAGTGCTTCACTGAGGAAAGGTTATTTGTGCTCATGGAAAGTCCCTTTGGCCATGTGGCTGGCCATGGTGCATGACAGGTCCACACAGGGAGAACTGCCCCAGGCTGGGATTTCTGGATGGGACCAGCATCATTTGGCTGTCACGGTCTGCTGCTTCATCTGCTGCACCTGTTCTTTTTTTCCTGGGCTGTGCTCTAGAATAGTGTGTGTCCCTGGACTCCAAAGCAACTTCCCCTCCCAGCATTCTTGTTAACACCCTTTAAAACTTAATTCTGCTAGACCTAAAGCAGTAGAGGAAACTTTTCTTCCCCATTCGTACTAGGTAATAATGGTGTTTTCCTCCAAACCTGTATTTCGGGAATTTCTGCAGTTGTGTCAATTGAGATGTTTTCAGGAGAGTATTTCTTTGGAGAAACCAATGTGAGAATATTGGGCACCTTTTCTCCCTTTATAAAGAAAGGTATCCCTTCTAATTATGGAGGTAATTTAAGCTTACATTGAAAAAAAAAAAAAGAAGAAAGAAGAAGAAAAGAGAAACAAACAGGATCTCTCAGGTCCTGTTACCTAGATACCGCCACTGTTGAATGTTCTTGATTCGTGCCTCATGTTTTAATAAACATGCCCATTATTATAGTCTACTTTTAGAGTTTTTTTCTTTAATCTATAATGTGATATTTCTCCATATTTTTACATACTCTTCCTAATCATCATTAGGGATTTAGAAAAACCTCTTGTTTAAACATCATTGTTAATAATTGTATATTTTTCAGTCACATGGATGTACCATTACCTTCCCCCCCACTAAAAAAAAAATGCCTGAGACTGGAGCCCAGATAAAGGTTAGGATGTATAAGGTTAAGAATGGATCCTCCTTTTAACTACCCCCTCTATCTCTCATTCTGAAATCTCCGCAGAGTCAAAGGTCTGAATTTTGGGGAAAAATCATCCTTAGCTTTTATAAAGTGTTTTTCTTCCTCTGTAAGGAAGAGATTGGTTAGATGCTGCAAATTGGTTAGATACTGCAAATTAGTAAATCGCAGAATGGCAGATCTGGAAGATCCATTAGAAATCATCATTTCCCCGCCCCATCATTTCAGTAACAAAGAAATTGAGATCCAGAGGGGCCAGGTAATTTCCAGCTAATCATGGAAAGACTCATGACCAGGAGCCTAGGAGGTAGTAGTAATAAAGGCATGCCTGGGTATAATTTACCTTCTGATAGAACAATTTACTTATTTCTCCATGCCTTTTGTACAGTAGAGATAATAGTAGTATCTTTCTCTTAAGGTAATTTAGAGGATTCAATATGCTAATGTATATACAGATTCCAGAATGATGGCTGACATATATAATAAATGCCCTGTAATTGGTATTATCATCTTCATTGATGAGATTCATCTTCTGTAGTTGGAAGGGCTACAAAGAAGATAGAAGGATTCAGTTAGAAATTAAAAATTAGGGCCATAAGGAGAGTTAATTTCAGATGTTCCTCAAATTCCATAAATGGCTTCCTGTGCTGACTTAGGTATTAAAACGATGACTCCACCATGTTTTAGCGTTTTAGTCCCAGAGTGTGTTGGACATAGTTAACGTTCACAACTATCTGTTGAATAGGAGTAAGTATCTGTTTCAGGGGAGTAGAGAGAGTGATAACTGGATCTTAGGCAATGTGGATTCCCATTTGCCACTTCGTAGCTATTCAGGGAAGTCATTTAACTCATTTAATACAGTAGTCTCATTGGTAAAATCAGGTGGACCATGATCTTCCAAGTTGCTCTCTAGTCTGAATATAAGTTTCTAAGCAACATAAAAACCAACAAAAACTTTAATTTTATCAAGATCTGAAAAGAGCGCTAGACCTGTGCTCACTTAATAGGAAGTAGCTGAGTTCTTCTGTGACCACTTTCAGATTACAGTGGTAAAAATTTTCTTGAACTCTCGTTTGTCTTGCACTTTTCTTTTCCTGGAATTAGAGGACTGTACAACCCATCAGAAATTAACTCAGATTTGAGTCTTAAAACTTGGGAGTTGGGTCACCTTATTTGCTTCTCAGTGAGGTGTGGTTACTTAGTATTTATGACCTAGAGGACTCCTTATCTCAAAGAGTGTCCTCTCCCTGCGAGGGCCTGAGCTGGAGTTTAGTTGCTACTCTCTGATTCATGTAGAGGATTCCTCTAGTGTATGTGTAAATGTTTGACATAGAACACAGGAGAAAAATACATACTCAGTTTTATTTATTCTTAGACTAAAATACCATAGCTGCTAATTTTTAAAATTAGCCTAGAAATATATTCGTGAACTATATGCTAGTGCTTGTTGTGAACTGGATCGTGTGTGTATGTGTTGGGAAGTTAAGTATTGAGGCCTTCCAATATTTATATTAAGGAAATGATAGAGAATTTTACTGAAACTCATCATGGCTGGACAGAGGGCATTTTATGAATAACCCATATTTGCCCTTTATTTATTGTGTATTTGGGCCCTGACTAAAATATAAGGCATTTAATTTTCTGTGGGTTTAAGCTGCACATTTGGCTTGGTTGGACTAACTTCTTGATGTTTTGATCCTCCAGGTTTGCCACCGTACTTGGCCAAGACAAAGGGGCTACATGAATAATTATTGAAGGACTAGGTGCAATGGCTCACGCCTGTAATCCTAGCACTTTGGGAGGTCAGTTAGGAGGATCACTTGAGGCTTGGAGTTCAAGACCAGCCTGAGTAAGAGTGAGACCCTGTCTCTACAGAAAATTATCCAGGGTGTGGTGGTGGGTGCCTGTAGTCCTATGTACTTGGGCAGCTGAGGCAGGAGGATTGCTTGAGACCAGGAGTGTGAGGTTACATTGAGCTGTGATGATGCCACTGGAGTCTATCCTGGGCAACAAAGCAAGATTCTGTCACAGACAAACAAACAAACAAACAAACAAAACAGAGAAATTACTGGTGAAGCAAATGGTTAAGCCAGATTAAAGGTAAAAGAAGGCGGTATTTTGTGCCATAGTTTTTAGTGGCACAGTGTTTTAGGGGTCATTGTAATGACAGCCTCCAGTAGGTGTGAGGTTCTTATCTATGAAACTATTGCAGAACTTTCCAAATGTCTTTTTTAGTCTTTTGTCTCCAATAAATGTTTAGGCCATGTCCCCCAAGGGGCTCCATTTTTCCTGGGGCAGTGAATCGTAGTTACAATGTGACTTTAGGTGAATTTTTAAATCTTATTTTTTGATTTAATGATTTGCTTCAGAATAATAATGACACTTAATATGTAAAAGTTCAGAAAACATATTTGATCTCTACCAGTGTAAGATTACCACACATAACAACTTTTGAACGTTGGAGATAAAAGCTCCAATTAAGTATAACCATATGTGTACAGAAAGAGTTGGAAATGTCTATAGTTACAGCAATTGATGAATTGTTCTTGTGCATACATTAAAGGTTACATTGTGTAGTTCTGCTTCTCACTTCTGTTATTTAGCTCCAGAGAGTTGCCAGAGCAAAGTCTCAACTCTGCTTGGCTCTTGGGTGAGAAATACAAAAATGTTAATGATTGGAATAAACTTTTGAAATGCAAAGAGCTTCATTTGTTTATGGTATATAATCCAGATAATTAGCCAGTTAATTTACTTGGAAAAAATGGGTGATGATGTATGAGTTTTCTAATTATTCTCTGTTCTAGTTGGTCATTTCCTGTGAGTGACATAGAAGGGGCTGTCAGCACTTACTTTAGCGTCTTTCAGCTATTTTATTTTTTCATCCTAGGAAAATGTGTACAAAGCATATAAAAATCTCAAAATTTTTATATCCGATCCATGAGTGCTACAAGCACATTTTTGTGAGTGAACTTGCTTTCTGTGTGTTTAACATAATAATTTTATGGATATTGACCTTTGCTTCTAGTCTAGGTCTTTTTTTATTATTTGTATAAAAATACCAGAGAAGATAAATGTGGTAGTGATTTTTATGAGAACCAGAGTCTTGGGCTTAGGTACCAATATGATTTGTGCGAAATTTCTGGTCATTCTTTCCCAGTCAGTGAGAGCTGTGGAAGCTGGTTCAGTCTTTACTCCACCCTGTTGTCCCGGGAGGTCTCAGTGCCTGTCTGGACTGTAGGCATTGGCCTAGCTTCTGACTACCCTGACCTCTCCTCTCATACCTACTTTACCCATTTCCCTGGGACTGTCGCAAGTTTAAAATATTAAATCCCACTAACAGTCTTTGCAGTGTGTGTCTCTCTCCTGCTGTCCTTGCTGTATTTTTGGTTTGCCGGCTTCAGTTTCTAGCTGCCCCTTTCCCTGCCTGCCCCATCCCGTTCTCCCGGCCAGAGCCCCCTTGCCCTCCTTCCTTTCTTCTCCTTTGTTCTTTCCTGTTCACTCTTGGTGCTTCACTCTCCTGTGCTCAGTAGCCTCAGCCCTTTGTACTTTGCTTGTAATCTGTTCTGCCAGCCCTTGATTTTGACCTGGCATCTTTTTCTTTCTCACCTAGTGGCTGCCAAGAGCTGCTTGAGGAAATCGCTCTATAAATATATCTATCATTTCCAGCTTTAGCTGGACCCTCAGGCACTGGTGGATGGTCTTGTACTTGTGTCCTGCTGAGCCCTTTTCACTCCCCTCAGACCTTCTACCAACCCTCCCCCGCCCTCCCACCTGTCCTGGATGGCTTCCCCCCTGCACTGGAAAGTTTCCTGGGGCTGCCCTAGCAAAGTACCATACACACCGGGTGACTTAGATAACAGAGATTTTTATGTCTCCCGGCTCTGGAGACCAGAAGTCTGGCATCTGCGTAGGTAGAATTTTTCTGAGGGCTGTAAGGAAGGATGGGTTAGCCTTTGCTCCTCCCTGTCATAGCTCTGCTCTGCGCTCAAGTGCACGCACGTTCAGCCTCACCGTCGCTCCCAGGACTTACCATAGTCTTCTAACTGGCTTCCCTTCCTACTCCAACAGCAGGATGGATCTGAAACACAAATCGTGCTGTTCTCCTGCACACTGCTTAGAAAGCTCCCCTTCAGCTGCAGGTGTAAGTCCAGACTCCGAGCTTGTCTTTCAAGGCCTTTCGTGCTCTAGCTAGCTCTCGCCTACATTTTCATTCTTATCAAGCAGTTCTCTCTTACTTCAGTGCCTGTGTTATCGTTCCAGCTGCCTCCGCCTTGGTTCAGGCCTGTGTCCCTGTTAGCTGTTCTATCTCAGTGGGCTCTTCTGTGGTCTCTCTGCTCCACCTCCTACTCCCCATCAGCCTTCCCAGAGTGTCTCTCATGTTGTGATACCTCCCTGTTTAGAGATTTGTGCGTTGGGTGTTTATTGATGTCTGCTTTATGTCAGACTCTGGATGTTGTCTCTGCCTGACTCTTGGTCTGGTCAGTCTCATGGAATTCACCCTCATGGGCATTTTTAAGTTGACCCAGCTCCTTACCTCTTATACTGTTGGACCTGGCAGAGATTCAGTCTCACTCTCTTATGGTCAGATTTTACATTAGCTTATATCGTTTTATTTTCACTGTGATCGTGTCTGCCATCCCTTAGATGGTGTGAGATTATCCTGTGAAAGAGCCTAGAAGTTTACAGACTGTTTTTTGATTATGTCAGTAATCCAGTAAGTCATTATATTTCAAATTAAACATTTTTTTTTTTTTTTTTTTTTGGAGACAGAATCTGGTTCTCTCACCTGGCTAGAGTGTAGTGACATCATCACAGCTCATTGCAACCTCAAACTCCTGCCTCAGCCCCCTAAGTAACTGGGACTGTAAGCGCATATAAACATGCTTGGCTAACTTTTTCTGTTCTTTTTAGAGGCAGGGGTCTCACACTTGCTCAGGCTGCTCACACTTGTTCAGTCTTGAACTCCTGACCTCAAGTGATCCTCTCCCTCAGCCTCTCAGAATGCTAGGATTACAGGCATTAGCCACTGTGTCCAGCCCAAATTCAACATTTGGGGTGGTTGAAAAAGACCTTCTTTTCCTCCTTAATTCTATTCTTAGGAATTTAGTTTTAATTTTTAGATGCTTAAAACTTTCTGTGCTTCAGTTTTTCCTTTTTGTTAATGTTTGATCACATTTGCTATCTACCTAATTATGGTAGACATAATTACCATAATTAGGTCTACTCCCAGACAGTGGCTAGAATGTCTGGATAGTGCTATAAAGATCCAAAGAGGAAGTTCATGTCATGGAAAGTAAGATGTATGACATTTGGGAGAATTAGTCACTTTCATATTCCTAATTCCCCAAAGGCAGAACGTTGCAGAAATTGAAAGCATGGGTGGTGCCCTTTTTCGGTCCTGAGCCCTGTGCATCCTGATGGCAGGGTTATTAGCCTGCAAGTAAATGGTGCTCCCTCCTGGGCAGGGCCCTGATTTGCATATGTGAATTCATTTGTAGAAAGCTGACCTTTGACGTCAGAAGTCTTTTAGTACAGCTTGAGTACTTAGGATTTCCTTGAAGTGCGTTGCCCATTTTCCTTCTGACTAGAATTGGAGCCACTGATTTATAAATCTTTAAGTTGCTTGGTTGCAGTTAAATGGCCTCTCCTACCAGGAGCCATAATGACAAGTGAAATCAGCTAAACTGGGGGTGAGGGTGTCAGAATTTTCTCAGGACTGGAATCTCTGGTCTACGTTTTATTTCTTATACTCTAAAAAACACTTACCTTTTATTCTTGATGCCATAAAATTTATAAAATTCATAGAAGGCATAATTATAAAGTATCGTCACCAGTACTTCACTTTCAATTTTTCATGCTTGATTTCTTCAGGATACATTAACGTCTTAGGTTCCTTGAAGGAGCTCTTTTGCCGTTTAAAGATAGCAATTGAAATCATACTTTACCCTTGTGAATCTATTTTATTTTCAATATGTAAAGTTAGCTCTGTTTTCTCTTTCAATAATTTATTATTTAGCTTAAAATTTTCTTTTTTCCCGGGTGGTGCCTGTGGCTCAGTCGGTAGGGTGCTGGCCCCATATACCAGGGATGGCAGGATCAAACCTGGCCCCGGCCAAACTGCAACAAAAAAAATATCTGGGCATTGTGGTGGGCACCTGTAGTCCCAGCTACTCAGGAGGCTAAGGCAAGAGAATCGCCTAAGCCCAGGAGTTGGAAGTTGCTGTGAGCTGTGTGATGATGCCACAGCAATCTACCGAGGGCAATAAAGTGAGACTCTATCTCTACCAAAAAAAAATTTTTTTTCTTTTCTTTATTTGCTTTTTTTTTCTTAGAGATGAGCCCTCACTGTGACCTCTAGGTTGGAGTGTGGTGGTGGCTGTTTGCAGGCATAATCACAGTGCACTACAGCCCCCAAATCTTGGGCTCAAATGATGCTCCCACTTTAGCCTCCTGAGTAGTTGAGACTACAGGTGTTCACCCAACCCAGCTCTGCTTTCTTTCCTTATTAACTTTTAGTTTTATTGACTGTTTAATTAACTGTAACAGTGTCCTGTAACAGATAAAATGAGTATGGATAACTTACGGTTACTTTTTTGATTTTAATGAAAACATTTTTCATTAATTTAAAAAAATTGTAAAGACAGTGTAAAAAAATTACCAGAAGAGATAAGATTGATGAGATAAAATTGTCTACTAAGTCTTCAAAGTAGCTTTTAATTATTCTCGTGTGTGTGGCATAAAATTGTGTGTTAGTGCTAGTCATTGAAGGCATGAATTACAAATCCTTTTGTGTTGTAGGTGCTCATTTATTTTAAATCTTTAGCTATATAGATCTCTTTATATTGTCTTCAGGAGAACATGATGGAGAATGACCTGCAGTGCTTGATTCTCTTCTCTTAAAAGGCAGACTATTTAATCTTACAAGTGAGCATCTTTTTGTGATTAGATATTGGGGTTCAGGTGTGCAAAAGGCTTGGCAACATATGGCCTGTCCCCAGATGCCCTAATTGAGCACTTTCCCCAAGAGGTTTGCATTACTTCATCTAAATGACGTATTACACGTGCCGCAAAAAAGATGCTTTAGTAATAAAAGGAAGAAAGTAAATACATACTGGCAAAGTAGAATGCAAATTGTATAGTGCACATTACACTAATTTCACTAGTTATTAGAATATTTAACATTAAAACCTATATAACCTGACATTAATTGAATGTTCACAGTTTTGTGTGACACTTCAGTGACTCTCTTCAGTCTTCCCTTTATTTCCCTTATTATATCTTATGTATTCATTTTCCTCCATCTGAATATTTTTTCAGGCAACGTAGGCAGATTAAACTGAGCCTGGATTTTTTTTTTTCGTTTCATAATTTTTCCTTCTGGTCATAATTACATTTTTTCAATGAATAATTTTAATATTTGGTATTAGAAAATGATGTTCATTGCAAAAAAACAAAGTATTAAGAAGCATAAAATAAAAATTGCAATGTTAAAGTGAAAACACCATTGTGTACAAAGTCTGATCTCGGCTTTGTAAGATGTAAGTATTCTCTACATGGGGAAAAACCTCTGAAAAAGGAAATACAACAAAAGGACACTATGGAGATTAAGATTCTTTGAAGTTGTGACTTACTTATAGTCCTTCAGCTAGAAGAAGGTGTTTAATCCAGGATTCCAACTAGTCTCTCGATCTCCAATGTATGTATACTTAACATCTTCTTAGGCTGGTTCCCAAGAGAAGGGAGAAAAGGGAAAAATACCAGGCAGGTGCTGTGGATGTGGTATGCAGTGTATAGCTGCAGAAGGGCCCAGTGTTCTTACAAAGACGTAACTGATGTTTGGTAGTAATTATAGCAGATGAGTGATTTTTCCTAATAAGGCGTAACAGTAAGTGAACCTAAAAGATTCCTGTAATAGATTGATGTTATTTTTGACCTGAGTTATACCCATTTTTAGAGAGAACACTGAGGCCCAGGCAGATAAAATAATTAGTGTTAATAAAAAATGTTTCTGAAAAGACTATGGTGATTGATTGTCGTGAGATCAAGGGGATTTCTTTTCTAAATCACTCCTTACATTTTAAATTTCAGTTTCAAGATTATATTAAAATTGTATTGTCATTTTTGTCTGGCTCTCGGTGGGATTGGGTGGATTGTGTGGTGAGATATAAACTTGATTCCCCTAGTAGTCATTTGTTTAATTAAATTTCTGGACGGACATTTGGACTCTGCAGACAATGAGCTTTACATAGGGAAGGTTACCTGTTGGATAAGTTACTGTGGACCGGCAGCATGTCTGGTTTGAGCTGGGATGCATGGTGAGAGTGATGCTGATGTGTATTTTAACTGGCACGTTCAGGAGATAATGCCAGAATAGCTTTCGATGGGTAATGGGTATACATTGTCTTTAGTGAACAAGGCAAAATGTTAATATTGAACAGAAAATGTCAGATAATAAATTTATTCTTTGTTTTGGAATCCTGCATATGTATACTTGGATTATTATTATAGCTTGTACATGTGAAGCAACGCTAGCCTCACTGTTATATTGTGACAGCTGAAATGTTTGTGAAGGTTTAAAATGTGGAGGAAATAGGCAGATCTTTTTAATATTTGCAACTTAGCAAGAAATATAAAAGACTTTAGGTAGGTATGGGGAGAAATAGTGAATGCTTTGTATTCTTTTTTTATTATTCCCTTTTTGTGCTGAGAAAGAAACAGATCAATTTTTTTCTTTCTCTCTTTTTCCTCTTCTCTATGTTGCCATTATCATTGGATTTTCTCTCCTTCTGTCTTTTAAATTGTTTTTTCCTGCAAACTGCTTGGCTTTGGTGGGAACAGGTAACTCCATCTTGTCTGAAGAGTGTGGTTCAACTGCCAGCCACTGGGCATCCTTTGCCCTGAGCTCTTTCATGGCTCAGGCATGGGGTCTAGTAAATTTAATGGCCTTTTTGTTGCCATCCTTCCACCGTGGCAGACATGTATAATACTTTTTTGGCTCATGGCTGGGGCAGTTAAGAAGAAGAGGAAAGTCCCAGGCAGGTGTTGGGGATTTTGGAGATAGAGTCTCACTCTGTTGCCCAGGCTAGAGTGCTGTGACATCACAGCTCACAGCAACCTCAAACTCCTGGGTTCAAACAATCCTCTCTCAGCCTCCCAAGTAGCTGGGATTATAGGTATGTGCTACCATGTCCCTCTGGCTTTTTCTGGTTTTACTAGAGCTGAGGTCTCACTCTAGCTCAGGCTGGTCTGGAACCCCTGAGTTTAAGCAATCCACCTGCCTCAGCCTCCCAGAGTGCTAGGATTACAGGCGTGAGCCACTGCACCAGCCGAGGTGGGGATGTTTTATAACGATTGGCCCCTGTTCTGCTATTAGAGAACAGAATTATGGCTCCTAAAAAAAGACTTGGCCTTCCCTATGCTCCCACTGCATTTTGTGGACTAGTTCTGGCGCACACTGTACACCATTTGATTTACTTTATCTTTTCCTTTGCTACTTGAGCTGGGAAGATTTGAGGACACACACAGAAAAAGTGATTTTAGATTCTGCTCTGGTACTGTTTGGACTCAGAAATAGGAGAATTTGTGCCTTATTAGTGTTTTGTTTTGTTTTTCTTTTTATCTTTTTGATGAGAAGGAGCAGGGAAGTGAAAATCTCAAGGGAGCAGAATCAGTTTTCCGGTCACCAAGCTCATTAAGTTAATATTTACTTTTAAAATGAATGTATTTGCCAGCCCTTCCTGCTATTTGTTTGGGAATCATTTAACGTACATTTGAGAGCCTCTAACTAGTTTCCACTTCCACTGGGCATCTCACCTCTAAGCAGAGTGGCTAGAATAATGTCCTGCCACATACAGCCCATTGTAATGTCTTTTTCTTTCACTTCACATTACATCTTTCTTGAGGGTAAAAGAAGGGAAAGAAATGAAACTAAGTCAGTTTTTTATGGTTTCTCTGTGTTGTCTACTGCTCAGTCTTGATTGCATAATATTTAACATTCCTAGAACTTTTACATTTTTTTTTTTTTTTTTTGAGACAGAGCCTCCAGCTGTCACCTGGGTAGAGTGCTGTGATGTCACAGCTCACAGCAACCTCCACTCCTGGGCTTAAGTGATTCTCTTGCTTCCGCCTCCCAAGTAGCTGGGACTACAGGCGCCCACCACAATGCCCAGCTGTTTCTTGGTTGTAGTTGTCATTGTTGTTTGGCAGGCCCAGGCTGGATTCGAACCTGTCAGCTTTGGTGTATGTGCCTGGCGCCTTAGCTGCTTGAGCTATGGGCGCTGAGCCACATTCCTAGAACTTTTAAACCTATTTCAGACAACATAGTTGACATCTATATGGAGGTTTAAGAAAACATTTAATTGAAAGTTATAGCCTGAAAACTTGAAGATTACATTTGAAAACTAGTTTATATTTTTATTATAACTATTACTTACAATAGTGTTACATTTTTATATTATAACATAACATTTATGAATGGAAAGATGAAAAATACAGATGATATAAAAAATTGAAAGTTCAGAAAAGTAGAATTAGGTGTATTTTTAAAATTTAACAGAAAAGTTTAATTTTTTTTTTTTAAGTAGATAGAACACAGTCAAGTTTATAAGCAGACAGAACACACCTGAGAGGGAGATATGGGTCTCTTCCTCACGATTGAGGAAGGACCTAGAATCTTTTTTTTTTTTTTTTTTTGCAGCTTTTGGCCCGGGCTGGGTTTGAACCCACCACCTCCGGCATATGGGGCCTGTGCCCTACTCCTTTGAACCACAGCGCCACCCAGGACCTAGAATCTTATATTATTATATTTTGTTATATTTAATATTTAATCTTATATTATTATCTTTTTTATTCAGTAAAAAAGTTTTCTTCTAATATTTTTAGAAGAATATCCTTTTTGGTTTACAGTTTTTTCTTTTCCCATGCAAGAATATGGCATGTCCATTTTTTTCCTTTTTAAACAAAGATCTGTTTATATAGCATGTGTTAGAGTTTTCTTAATCTTTGTGACTTGCTTGTTTTTACCTGCTTGAATGTTATTTCAAGGCATCTTTTTTTTTTTTTTTTTTTTTTTTTTTTTTTTTGAGACAGAGCCTCAAGCTGTCCCCCTGGGTAGAGTGCCGTGGCATTACAGCTCACAGCA